>NC_135764.1:1107298-1360551 GCF_052425735.1 Oculina patagonica
AAGGATACGGGGCACTGGGACCAAGGACCGAGGGACATGGCTTGCTTTGATAACAAGGACTATAAAGACCTGAGAATGAACAGTGACGACTTCTTGAAAGAACACAAATCAGATGCACCAGATTTGATGGAGGTAAAAACAAAGTTTTTCTAATCTCCTTAGCCAATCAAAGAGCAAACAATTGCAGGTGCACTCTACGTGATCCAAACTATTAAACATAACTTAGTAGAAACTCATTCGTGTTGTATTGGAAATCCGCTAATCTGATTGGTTCTCCCACTGTTTTCTATTCGCCGTTATAGTTCATCACTAAATTTTCTCCGATTCTGATTGGTTTAAATTGAACACGTGACGCGATAGTGCCCGTCCGCCGGAGGGCACTATCAGCCCATAGTGCCCTCCCGTGAAAAATGCCCGGATCGATAGTGCCCGCCCGTGACTGTTTTTTTGTAAACAATCTGCCTGCAGACAAAAAAACCCAACCAAATTTACTGCATTTAGTGGGTTTCTCGTCTGGACCCGTCTGGTTTTGTTTCGTTTGTTAAATTTCGGCTTTCAATTGAGTTTTTTATCCTCAAAAGTAAAAAAATTCACGATGCTTGTTTTTGTATGTGCGCGCGGAAGAAAATTTAGTGGTGAACAATAAAGACAGTAGAGTTTCTGTCTCGGAACTATCGGCCTGATAGTTGCCCCTTGGAAATTTGATGTTCTTAAAACTAGCATATTTGCCCTCGAAGCTTCGCTTCTCGGGCTAATATTTGTTTTAAGAACATCAAATTTCCGCGGGGCAACTATCAGCCGATAGTGCCTCGACAGAAACACTTTATTGTTAAAATAGAACACGATCGAGCGCCCGCTGCTCATGAAAGGGACAATTATTCTTGAGTTTTGGCTCAAAAGTACATAAAAATATGCAGTGCGGTGTGGACTGCAATCCTAAAATAGAGTTTCTACTAAAACAATTAGACTACTCACCCTCGTTAGTGCAGAATGCACTATTGTGATGGTTTGGTGGGTTGGCGTCTGCTAAACCCCTAAACTACTAACCCACTAAACCGCTAACGCGGTGTAAACTTTTAATCACCAATTAATTAATTAATATCAATTAATTAATTATTTCTGTAAAGGGGGGAGGGGATGGAGAGAACCTGACCGTGTGCCCTTGGTAAAACGGGGAGTATATTTACCACACTTACAATTGAAGAACTCAAGGTATATATTTGTTTCAGAAAGCACTATGCTCTCCTTGTGGTACAATTCTTTCTGGAACAAAATATTTTGTGCTAAACGCATGCGCAGATCAGTCTACATCACGAACATTGCGTGTTTCTTCTGCAGAAGGATTCGTGTAGACTCCGTGATGCCAAGTTAAAACCACAAATTAATTGAATTAAACACTAAGTCGTCATAGTGGTTCATGTGAAATAATTCTTGATATTGCAACGCTGTTTTCTTAGAAAAGGTGATCTAGCACCTCATAATCAATTGATAATATCTGTGTTATAATCAATGTCGCCTTGTTTGCAGAAATTAAATCACGTTACCATATCATCATGTTACATGTTTTTGACAAAAACAAAAGTATCTCGTTTGCTGTTTCAATATCAAACTGAAATTCAAGCTATCGAAAATTAAAATAACAGGGACGTGTTTAGAAATTCCTGTAGAATCCGTGGCGTTAATTTAATTAAACTTAAAAAGCATCACAGCGATCTGCGAGAAAAACAACAGTATCTCCATCGGTTGAACTAATCTCCGTTTTATTTTGTAAAACCTCTGCCTCTTAAGTTGTTTGAACATGCTTTCATGACGGTTACGACATTTCTTGAAAGAAATCTTCACACATGCTTCTCGGCTTCATGCTTGAGTAAGCGCGTGACGTGTTTACCAGACCGTGGCGAGAGCATGATCTGGCGCACGAAATGCGTTAGCGACAATTTCGGGGAAAAAGCCGCAATTTTTAGCGAGAATTTCGGGGGGGGGAAGTCGCAATTTCGACATTTTATGCTTTGTCATTCATAGTTTGTGCCTGCTCGTGCACTGTTCTGAAAATTTGTAATTTTTTAGGTCGTTTTTAGTGCAGAATGCACTATTGTGATGGTTTGGTGGGTTGTCGTCTGCTAAACCCCTCAGGCGCTAAAGCACTATGGTGTAAACTTTTAATCACCAATTAATTAATTAATATCAATTAATTAATTATTTCTGTAAGGGGGTAGGGGGTGGGGAGCAACAGACCGTGTGCCCTTGGTAGAATGGGAAGTCTATTTACGACACAATTGAAGAGCTCAAAGGTATATATTTGTTTCAAAAAGCACTATGCTCTCCTTGTGGTACTATTCTTTCTGGAAGAAAATTCTTTGTGCTAAACGCATGCGTAGATTAATAGACGTCATGAACATCACGTAATTCTTCGTGCGGAAGGATTCCTGTAGACTCCGTGGCGCTAAGTTAAAATCGCAAATTAATTGAATTAGACACTAAGGCGTCACAGCAGTTCATGTGAAATAATTATTGTTATGGCAACGCTGTTTTCTTAGAAAAGATGATCTGTTGTAACATCTCATAATTCAGAAAAACCGAATTCTTTAATTAATCGATAATATCTGTGTTACAATCGATGTCGCCCTGTTTGCAGAAAATAAGTCACGTTACCATGTCATCACGTTACATCCGTTTTCGACAAAAACAACGGTATCATGTTACATTCGTTTTCAAGGGAAAGGAAAAGTATCTCGTTTGCTGTTTCAATATCAAACGGAAATTCAAACTAACGAAAATTAAAATAGCAGGACGTGTTTAGAAATTTTGTATCAAAGCCTAACGTGATGTGCTTTCAATGCGGTAGAATTCTTGTAGAATCCGTGGCGTTAATTTAATTAGACTCTAAGGCATCACAGCAGCCTAAGAGAAAAACAAAGGTATCATGTTACAAACCTTTGCACGAAAAGCACTTGTAAATATCATGTTTGCTGTTTCAATGTCAAACTGAATTCAAACTAACGAAAATTAAAATAACAGAGACGTGTTTAGAAATTTTGTATCAAAGCCTAACGTGGTGTGCTTTTCAATGCGGTAGAATTCTTGTAGAATCCGTGGCGTTAATTTAATTAGACTTTAAGGCATCACAGCAGACTAAGAGAAAAACCAAGGTATCATGTTACATCCGACACTTCCTTTCCTTTGATTTGTTCTTCATCAGTTGACTAACTTCCGTATCATTTTGTAAAACCTCTGCCTGAGAGGGGCTTCGTGTGAAAGCGAAAAACTCTTTAGTGTTTGAACATGCTTTCGTGAAAGAAATCTTCACACTACGTGCTTCTCGGCTTCATGCTTGAGTGAGCGTGTGAAAAAGCCGGCTTCCTTGACTAAACAACTGCATTTTAACGTCGATTGATCGGCCGTGTGTGTGACCTTTTACTAAAGGAAATCCTTCTCCGGTATATGGGCTGTCACATGATTTTGTGATTTGCTTCAAGGAAATCCTTATCCTGTATATGGGCTTTCACATGATTTTGTGATTTGCTTGATGTCAAAATCGAAATGTATCACGATCGGTCGTTCAACATCTTACAAGTAAACATGAAATTTAAACTGAAAAAGCTTTAAACTGAAAAAGTGAACTCATTGTATGTATTCTCAATCAAAGTTATTATAACAATGTCAATTGATTGGCCATATTGCATTCTGCACTACCCTTTGAGTCTCTGAGTTTTCTTTAGCGATGGTCAACTCGGCTGTTCGCTCGATAGATAGATACTTAATTGAAGTTTTAAAATTACAGCATAATGGTTGAATTGGATAAAACTTTACAAATATACAAATAACGCTAAAAAAATATCTAAAAGATGATCTATTTACATAAAAGCAAGTTTAAAAAGTTAAATTAATTAAGTTAAAAATACAAGCAATAACAAAAAAGGGGAAAAAAACTCAAGCTCGTAGGCTGACTGTTAATTAGATATTGATTGGCCAGGGAATAGCGAAGCTAGCATTTTGTTGCACGAGTCGCAGCGAAACGACGAGATTCATTAAAAAGAGATTGTCATGAGTCTTTTTATTCATTTAATTCTTCGCTTTTCTTTTGCAGGTGTTCGCCGCAAGTCCCTTGCACGTTTTCCAAGCAGTTGACATTGATTTAAGAAAACGATATCAAAACGTCACGTGCGATCCGCACCTACAAGAGGATAAATATAACGAGTGTCTCACAATCAAGGCAGAAGGGATGGCTTCTCGCTCCCAGCTCGCTCTCCTCATGTTTGAGATGGAACAGAAGGTTCAGGGGAATGGGGCGACAGAAGTGCATCAATTACGATAGCTAGTTGCAGTGCTAATGAGGGATAGACCATTAAATTTTTGAGGGTATGGAGTTGAAATCTGCCAAAAAATTCCTGCTCAGCAAAAACTGAGAAAAAAGCGTAAGTATATCGAAAGGGCCAAAACAATGTTGTACTACCTGAGGTTAGGACCCCTCCCCCCCCCCCCCCCCCCTTCAAAAATATAATGGTCCATCTGTAATAGAGCTTTATAATAACCTAGCCTCCCTGGAAAACGTTATTTTGAGAAAAGCGTTGCGTGACGACCCTGCGGAGAGATTCTTTTGACTTGTCATGCAATCTTTCCTCGAAGATTACGTGACAAACAAAATGAAAGTCAGCGTTTTCTTCTTAATTTCAATACAACCTAGCATGCAGGTCATGAGAAAGGAGGTACTGATTAACAGGGAAAATTGTCATAATATATTGTTAAATTCTACGTTATACACTTGTATCTTGATTCTAACGCTTTATAATAATAATAATAATAATAATAATAATAATAATAACATGGAGTACCTAGAGAACCTGTGAGTCATGAAAATATTTATATATGTTGTTGGGTTGGGGGGGGGGAGGAAATTGGTAAAAAAGGTACCCCCCAAAAGTGAAATCCCCGCCCCCCGCAAAAAAAAAAAAAAAAAAAAAAAAAAAAAATAATAATAATAATAATAATAATAATAATAATAATAATAATAATAATAATAATGATGATGATGATGATACTTTATTTTATGGACCCGTCAATGATCTATTTTCGTGCTTTTTACGTAAAGCGAGTCGCTATTTGAAGATAAGTATACATAAACCTATTTAACAACCCTTGTTCAATATTTAAACATGTGAAAGATATTTGCAGTAAGATAAAACAGTCCTTCGCCTTAGAAAGTCCGAGAACGGATTTTATGTTTTAGGTTTGGATCACTCCATTAGACAACAGAAAAAGTAATAGTACCAAAACAAATTTTATTAGATTGCCGCCGGCTCTCAATCGTTGTTAGTTCTCGATATATTTAAGATTGGAAGCAATGTGCAATCTAACGAAATTGCACAAGATTGCAAATAATTTATATTACTGTAACAACTAGTTAGCAACAAATGATAATTGATAGGAATAATTAACTTAAAGACACGATTGAGCTAGTTTTGTACAAGTAAAACTCCAATAAATGTATTTTGAGAGTCAGAGGAATTATCAATGGTTGTATCAGTTTTAATAACCAGCTAAATTGATAACGACAAAATTTTTACACCAAATAAGAGTCAGGGCTAAAAAGACTTTGTAGAAGAAAATACGATGCGTTTTTCCTTGTCGTAAAAGTAGAACAAAGTTACTTCCAATGCCCGATTCCCTATATGTCGCGCGCCTGCAGAGAATCATAGACGTTGTATTCATCATTGCTACATATATCTCGCGTCATCTCTCGCATGTTTTGAAGAATACATGTACCCGCGCGTCATAGAGGGCATTGGCAGCTCAAATCCCAACAAAATTCACGAGTCATTTAAAATGTCGTGCAATTTTCGGAATCACTTACTTGAGACGATGTTGTCGTGTCATTTGGAATCGCCATCAGTTTTAGTTCAGAAAACTTGTAGCTTATCTTAATGGGCAAAACTCAATCCAAGCAATTTTTAAAGTTTTCTTTTCGTTCAATTTGGAGCGCCGAACATCAGTATACGGCACGTAAAATTGACCGAACATAGCGCGCGTACTATCTAAGGCTCCTTTTTTCGCGTGAAAGATTTCGCCCCAGACTTCTCGCCGATTCTTTACGCTCGCCGGCTAATTTTCCCGTCTTCGCTTCTGCCCGTTGGAGGGGGGGGGGGGGGGGGGATACTCCTTATGCGGAGAGGCTCCGCCCGTAAGGGGTACCTTTTACAGACTGTCGGTGTAGGGTAGATTTTTCCAACCCATCAAACGGTCCATTAAGGGTTATTCAAGTGAAAAATTATGAAAGATGCAGTCTTTCGCAACCGTTATTTGGATCGTCTCGCATTGTTCAAACTTGCGCGCTCCAAGCAGCTGTTTTCAATTTTGTTTCGTCATCTTTTTCTCCACCCGAACGAAGACGTAACTAAATATTCGCTTTCTAAGGAAAATAATCTTTTTTTAACATTTTACACCGTTAAAACTTGTGGACAGATTGCCAAAGCGAAAAGAAATATGCATTTTCGTACTAAAACGTATGTGCGGTTTTGGAGCCTGTCGCGCATGGCATTTTTTGCACGTCAGTTAAAAATTAAGAGCAAGTATAGGCAAAAGCATAGGAATATAAGAACAAACACACGTATTCTCATGTTGTCCTCACAAGGAATAAGCATAAGCCTAAGGAAACAAAATTATGCTTATGCTCATTCTAATTCTTAGTGAGGAGAGCGTAGGAATACCTGTTCGTTCTTCTTATGCACACTTGTGTTTATTCCACGTGAGGGCAGCATAGAGGATATGTGTTCGTTTTTAATAAGAGCTTATGTTTATGCTTGTACTTGGGTTTATGCCTACGCTCATCCTTACGCCCAATAAGAACCAGCCTTAAAATAATCATGTCTCGCTAGTGTTGCGCGCAGTTGAAGTTCTAATTTTCGCAAAGATAATGGCACAACGCTGTAACGAAATTTTGTGCGTTCCTAAGGCTTGTATTAGTAAGCAACGTTTTACGCGCATCTTGTCTCGCGAAGGCTTAACACCCGGGAGGGGGGGGGGGACTCCTATATGGAAGGGACGGGGATGTGCATCGTCTCGCTCAGGGGTATAAATTTCGGACTTTAGGTCTCGCTTAGGGTGTTCTGGGCATAATGCCAAAATTTTTAGCCGTCAGGGCCTCGTTTAGGGTTGCACACGAAGAAATAAACAAATACAAATTCTCTTTTCAGGTTTTTGGTATCTTTAAGGGGTCTGAAATAGCTTGAGCCACGCCCAGATTGGTCTCTTTTAGGGGTTCTTTTCAAAATTTCCGACGAGCATCCCCGTTCCTTTAATATGGGAGTCCCCCCGGGGGGCTTAACATAAGTACGTGTCAAGTTGTTCGGAACACTGCCTAACGTAACAACGCCTTGGATTTTTACTCAATAAATGGTCTGGACACAAAACAGTTAAAAAAGCCAAAACATTTTTATTATTTCAGCAAGCCTACAAGAGTAAAAATTTCATACAAAAACGTTTAGTTTAAAACTCCAGTGACCGACCTCTGTGGGTACGAACGGTTCCTAATTGGTTTAAATACGTGTTGTCGGCTGTCTAGTCAATCTTGTTATTTACAAGTTTTACAGGTTTCTGTTGATTGACAGATTACATAACTGACGTGGCATATAGCGACTAGCTATTGATTATCCCATACAAAATTCCAACAGTGACTTGCATTAACAAAAAACATCACCCCACCCCCCTAAAATAACAGCATGATCACGAATTATTCATTTCAAACTTAACACTATGTTTGCGATGCGTGAAAAGAAAAAAAATAAACTCTTGGCTTCCCTTTGTGGTAGTTATTCTCATTTCATCTACGTAAACCTGTTGAAGCAAAAGAAACATACATTAGTCAAACAGAAAAATTGCATGACATTTGAGGGAAAATGTTATGGCGGTGAAAGGGTTAATCAAGTGTGTGTGAAGGGCAATGAAATAAAGGCAACATTTTTATTATTATTATTTTTTTAATTTGCCACCCAAAAAACTATAGAGTGGCCATAAAGATTCGATCTAGCATGCCTATACCAATAAGCGCCCCTTATGTAAGCGCCTCAATTCCCAAAAATCACTCCTAATTGCGTGTTTCTTCAATTACAGCCCCAGCGGAGCAGATCAGATCATCTCATACTCACATCATTCCCACATTGTGCTGTTCCAGAAAATATCCATACTCCCCCCACCGAGGGTTTACTGGTTTGAATCCCTTCTCCCTTCTGGAAATTCCAGTTTAGGCTCATCCTTTCCTTAAAAATTTTTGGTCTTAAAGACACCCTCCCCTCGGAATTTCCCATGACCCGGCCACAGGGAGGGAACCAAACATTAAACAGAACTTGACTTTTAAGTACCTTGACTGTAAATTTTCATGTGAGGGCACATCTCCATCAAACAAAAGATCTCTCTTTTGTTTTGTACATTCAGATGTTTTTTTTTCAAAAAAGAAAAAAGTGCTTTGTCCCTAATAATCGCCCTTTCTCTAGTGAGACCCTTATTTGAGCTCCCAAAATAAGCGTCCTGGGGCTAAATGTAATCATTTCGTGTGCAAAATCTCACCTTCCCTCCCGCCCTTAGTCCATGGGAGCAAGTTCCTCCCAGCGTCGCTCGAAGAATTGCAAAAGTCGTTTGCCAGCTTGACCAACCTGCAAACATTCAACAGGACAGAAAGATCATTAGCATAAGTCTTGCATGGCACAGAGTAACTAGAAATGTCTTAAACGCTGATAACTCAGGATTTAATTTTCAAAACAGAAAGGCTGGAAACTTCTCTGCGTAATCACGTGATTTACCTCTGAGTCGTCTTCGTTAAATTCTTCGCAGTTTAAGAAAACTGTTCGTGCATCATCTACAAAATCAGCGGGGCCTGGGTACCTGTGAACAACAACAGTGTGTGATTAGAGAAAGCACTTTCCGTTTGTGTAGAAACCCCGGTGAGAATTTTCAGGCACATGAAACAGTACAATTGTTAACAAACACAATGGTACGGGACGATGTCGTACCATTTGAAAACTTTTCAATGAAAAGTACCGTTCCAATTTGTGATCAAAGGAAGGCAACGCTTTGTAGTTAGGGTTATACTTACTGGCAGTCTCGAAGCTTTATCTTCATCGTGTGGAAATCCATGGGTCTTCTGATTATTTTGTAATACTCTGGAAACTAAAGCAATGCAAAAGTAAATTTCAGTGACTTGCGGAAAGCGATCAAAACTGCTATGAAAGATAAAGTATACTTAAGTCTGGAGAACAAACAAACGTATTGTTTTCCTTGTCTTCGTAATCGTCTTCCACTCTCCCCCCGTTCTACTAAGACTGTGAACAGTTTCCTTTTTTATTTCAATAAATGGCCATCGTTGATCGTTAAGCCGCCATCGTGACAAAACTACTCACGTGACCTCTCCCCCAAGTATTTTTGTCGCGCAATGTAAAGTTGAGGGTCAGTTATGTGAGAAAATAGTGGGACTGCCCACAATCTACTCTCCCTCACTCCCCTCCACGGGTAAATTTAGATCACAGCCGTCATGCAGCCTTCAGCTACAAAAACTACAAATAGCCAACCCGTAAATAATCAACTTTTCGATTAACTTTAAGGAAACGCCTTTAGTTATTATATGCCCTCACTTGTTTAGGGTTGACCGGAACCAGGAAGGGCCAGGCATCTTCGTGTTTCTCCATTTCCGCCAAAATCATGCGGCATGGAGCCATGTCTTTGGAAGCCTGTTTCCGGTTGGCGTGCGGGCGAACTTCCTCCTTAGGGGGAGGGGTGAGGGGCCGGCTATCGTCAGGTTCGTCGTCATCTTCTTTGATCCTCCGCTTCTTGCGTGGCTTGCTTCGCTTCTACGATTGAACCAATAATAAGAAAAAAATAAGCGTAAACCGTGTCAAAATTTTCCTAGTTTTAACCATCCTATTTTGCCATGCACAAACACTACTTTCCTGAACCTCTGCTAAACGGAAAATGGGTTATATTGGCGTGAAAAATAGAATTAAGAGTAACAAGTGTGTAGTAAAGCTTTCTACTTACTCTTTTGCAGTTTGGACAGGTCCACGATGCTCTCGGAAGCCTACAAACAGGAAAGAGCTTGGTAAGCAAAGCAAAGAAAAAATTCTTCATAGCAAGATTAAAATGTGTCCTGTTTTGAGGGAAAAAAAAGAAATATAGTGACGGTACATTGTTCAATGTGTTGTGAACGTAATCCTTACTTGCTAAGCGGTGGTTCAAGGCACTGTAAGTGGAAGTTCCTTGGACAGTTATCGCATTTGGCCATCTTGCCTGACGCTCCGCCGCACATACAGCAGTTATCACCCCCAGCAGCCTGAAATGATATCAGTCAGCAAGTTTACTATTAAGAAACATCGGGTGTGTGCGTGACTACTATCTTGTGCGTGACCACTGTGCGTGACTACTATCCAGTGCGTGACTACTCTACATGTGGTATAGTGTGTCGCGTATAAAGACAAACTCCAACTGGAAAAGACTTAAAACTACCACAACCATAGCTGTTTTACAGCATTAAAACAGGTATGGTGCCCATGCTCACCAGAACAATGCAGTCAGTACAGTACCAGTCTCCCTCGGGTATTGACGACAGCTTAGGCTGTGGACAAACACAACATAAATTAGTCAGAAACATTTCCAGAAAACAACCCGCATCAACATCAATCGCTTTTAGTTAATAACATGGTGATAAACGCTGGGAAAGTTTGCTCCATTTAGAAATAAAAAACGTTAAATTATCATCAGTCAATTTCTTGACGGAAATCCACGCGGCGCCACTACAAGATTGTTGAACGATGGTTAGAGCGCCCAACAGGTATCTGGGAGGCCAGGGGCTCAATTCCCGTGGGGACCAGAATTTTTTTTTGCCCCACGCCCGGGTCATAATTAAAAAATATTTATAAAGATTTGAACCATTGCAAAATTCCTAAACTAAAAAGTCTTTTTATAAGTTCACGCAACTCACCGTGCAGCAGTAAGTGTGGTAACCTCTGTCACAGCCGTCACACAACAGCAGTAACTCCTCATTGTCACCCTTGCGGCAAATCTGGCAGAACTTGAGAAAAAGTCAAAAAGAAATGTTTGGTACATGTATGCTCAACAATAAGACACGAATTTGTACCTCTGAGAGTCGAGCTGAAAAAATCCATACTGGTTACATAGCACTAGAGACCATGTTATGCCTCTGATCGGTTGTTCTACATCTACATTTAATTTAGTCGGTAAAGTTATGGGACATCACACAAACTTTCCTTAAAAATAGATTACAAATGTGAAGCTGAATAAAAAAAAAAATAATAATAATTAAAATTTGGTTGTACTTCTGTTAACTCAGGCTACACCTCACACATCATCATTGCTGTCGTTGTTGTCGTGGTCATCATCGCCATTATTATCTACACTATGTGCAGTGCTAACTACGTCGCACTTAAAGAAACACATTTTGATTACAAAAAGGTTGTTGATGACGATGTTGTTGTAAAGCCTTGTAGTAACATGAAGTCTTAAGTGACAACTGACTGGAGTAGTGAGGTCGGTTTGTAAGCTCTGTTAGCTGGGGTCATTTTTTTTTTTTTTTCTCCTGTTGTTAGTGCCTTCACATGCAATAATTCCTGATCAGGTATGCCATTACTCTCTTACCACTTTCATGATGGACTTTTCCCAGGCCACGCAGTCATATAACATGAACAGACACATGGACAGCTGAGAAGCAGACTGTGACGTCACTACTGCGTTACGCCAGATCTTTAATGCCGGGGTCATCATTTCCTCGCCAACCCTACAAACAAACAAACAGAATTTATTACACAAAGTTTCGCCAATTTTAGTTCTTTAAATAAATAACATAACATCTACTTCCCATTCCAGTTAGGGGATCCAAGAACTAAACTGTGGTTATGAATATTTTGGTATCTTTTTAGATTTCTTCATTTCACACAAATTACAAGCAAGAGAAGAGAAAAGAAGAGAAGAGTTTTTTCATGAACTCATTAATCATTCATCAAGTGAAAACAAAGAAAAACATAACCTTGAAGGAGGTTTGCATACCCGGTCTTAATTAGCATAGATTTTTACGATTTTAGAAGGGTTTCTCTGTTTACTTCATAGTCGTTTTTTTTCGATATATCAAACAACTCGAGACAGTGTTTTATCGGCTATGCCCAGAATTTCGTCAAAAATACTCCGCTAGGCATTCTAATTTCAACTCTCTTCTTGGTGTTTAGATATCCCAAATGAATCAGTATCTCTCGTGTGTTTGATATATTACTTCAAGACTTTGTGAATTACATGGAAGAAACTCCAAAGCAAAAGTAATGCTACTTACTCCATCTTTTCAGCTTCTTTTGGTTGCCCATCCTCTGCAAAGAAAACAAAGAATTGTTCCAAAACTGTCAGCGAAATGCCTCCAATACTAATACAGGGAATAATGTAAGCCAAAATTGAGAAGCAAACAACTCTTCTAACAATCCTCACAGGACCCATGCAAGGAAGCCCTTCTGACAAAACACTTACCTCCTGATGGTACCTCCCCTGGGGCAGCTGCTGTACCAATATTTGAAGGAATGTGGAGTTTACTAGAAAGAAATATAAATATTAATTACATCAATTAAACACCTGGACAAAATTAGTGTCCACAGTTCAGCATCCAAATTCTCTTTTACTGTGTACATTTTCTTAATTATTGTTAGGACAATTTGCTTCTCAGTTACAACTTCTTTTGCTCTCCTGACCTGTATGTTTGAAGTTAGATCACTAAGCTCTGGAGAATAAGACAGCAAAAATAACTTACTCATTTCTCAGAGGATGTTTCAGATAGCGTCTTTCTATTGCCTGTTCCAATGCCAGCAGTCTGGTTATTGCAATTGCTAATGGATTGTTTTCAGAACTTGGGTTGGTTTCTAAAAGAAACAGCAAAGAGTCTTATAAAACAGAGTTTCAAAATCTACTAGTTACATAAAACACGATCTAAAAACAGATTGCAGAAAATAACAAAGGTAAATCATTAACTAAAGGCATTGCATATTATTTGCCACTGCAATGCCGGCTTTTTCATGGAAAACAAAGTGAACCTAAGAAAGCAATGCTCACTATTTCAGTTAACCATTTTATTTTGCCGCAGTGGTTGATTTCCAAATGAAGAGCAATAATATTGCTTGCAAAACCAAAAACCTAGCGCTAGAAAAAGTGTAGGTCACATCTGACATGTCGATTTAAAAATGTTAGCCATGATCATAAAAATTACCCAAAACGTGCATGATCCACTCACCAGACATAGAATTATGACTGAGTCCCTTTGAAGCTTTGGCAGGTAACCTCCAGCCCTAAAACAAGCATTACATGTTAACTACCATGTTAAAGACCAATTTACACGTAAACTGTTCACACAATGTCCATCAAGTCTTTCAAGACTTAGTCTTAAAACATTCTTTTCAGTAAATCACTAATAAAATAAGAATATTTCTTGTTTAAAAAAAAAAAAACAATACTTACCTTTACTTGCAAACTTGCAGTAAACACTTTCTCTTCCATCTCCTCGACTTCTCTTAGAATTGCCTTGTTGACAGCAAATGCCACCTCTGGAAACATTTTATCCTCAATAGGATTATCTTTGTTTTTCTCAGTGCCGGCTGACTCCACTGGTGTCTCTTCATCATCGTCAGAATCACTCTCAACTTTTGTTTTCAAGAGAAACAAAAATGTTTTTGGTTCATGAGTACTGACTGCATCTATTTTACTAAACTTGATTGAGTCTGTTCTAATACTAGGGGCTGTTAGTGGGAGGCATGGTGACCTAATTGTTAGCGTGCTGGACTCCAGATTGAACAGTCTGGAATTTGAGCCTGGGTTGGGTCACTGCATTGTGTTCTTAGGTTAGATACTTGTCTTGAGCCTCTCTCCACCCAGGTGTATAAATAGGTTCCAGCAAATTAATGCTGGGGGTAATTCTGCGATGGAGGTTATATGGAGGTTTTCATATTCATTATTGAAGTGTATGGATCAGTTTAGGGACATGACAAAAATAGGGATTATAGGAAGGTATGTTTTTTTCAATTTCTCTTGGGACAGCAAGTTGTTGTTGTTGTTGTTGTTGTTAAAATTTTGGAGGAACAACAAAGAGTATTATGGTCTACTTGAAAATGGCCTATAAGTGGAGGTTTTAGTCAGCCTAATTTATCTACCTTGATCACCCTTGGTACATGAGCTGTTGGCATACTCCGAATACTTCTGGAAGTTCTTTTGAAGAATCTTTTCTCTTATTCCTCTGCACAGGAAGACAATGGTAGCAAAGAATGAGTGATTAAATTATCACACAAAATATAAGTGGTAACTCATAAAAATGAAGTTTCAAAGTTATTACTGCTCTTTCATTTACCTTGAATGCAGAATTTTGACAAGTTCCTTCAGCTGAGAGGGTTCTGTTATTCTCCACCAGCCATGTTGTAACTCTAAATAACAAGAAACAATGAATGAAGCCTTCTTTGTCATCAATTTTTTAGATCATTGCAAAAATAATACACATAGGCTTGAGGGGGGGGGGGGAGTAAGGATAGCATAGTTTGATAAGCACTAGCACTTGGAACCCAGTGTCGAAGGTTGGTTGATTTTGTTAATGGTTCTCTCCTTGTTACAATTATTTTTACCCAACTGGAATAACAGCCACTTTGTACATGTTTATTGAATTAATAACATTTAAGACACTGCCTAGTGTGCCATTCAAGTGAAAGATAGTACGAGCACATGTCTAAGGTGCACATTGTAAGAGGTGATTCTAACTTAAAAGTCTGTGGATAAAACCCTAGTGTGTGACAATTAAAGTAAAAGCTACTGAGCAGTACATTCATGGTGTACTGTTTATTATGCGGTATGTGGTGGTTCTAACTTCAAGTCTGTCGATGAAACCCTCATGTGTCGTAATTGAAAAAATGCTTTTGAATAGTACTTTCATATGAAGTTGTTGTTTGTTTTATGCAATAAGCAAACTAAAGTTCTCACACACAAATGGGAGCCATAACAAGCCGAACCACACAGCCTGACCTTCATTTAAAACAAAACAAACAGATCGACAACAAAAACGACTGATTTCTTGCAATGCAATTGCCAACACTGGAAAAAGGTGCGTGGGCGGGAGTCAGGCAGTAGTGAATGGCAACAAGAAAAGTAAAAACTATGATAAACCATGTGTCGTATGACCCCCGCACACTAGCAACTAGACTCCCAGATGTGTGTGAGAAAAACATTTTCTTCTCCATTTGTTCCTCAGCAAGCGGAAAACACTTTTGGTCTTTAATTTGCCACACTTAGGAGATGACAGGTTAAGAAGCATCACTAACCAGGTGGAATAGGTGCAGGTTCCTGCATCAGAGACTCCAGCACATTCCTCTTCAACTCCTCAAATGACAGTGACATAGTGGATGCCGACTGTGTACTGAGTGCCAAGGTAGATGTCGGCATATTGCCTCCAGGATTTCCATCCAAATACACTAAATTCAAAGTCTGGTAGGATGACTTAGGGGGCCGTCCAGGCGGCCTCTTCACAGGTAACTGAGGAAGAAACTGAATGGTAGTTGCTTGTTGAGCCAGCTCTTGTGACAAAGTGCTTGGCCCTGCTTGATGATTTGTGCTATCATAGCTTGGATTAGAAATTCTTGGTGGACGACCTGGTGGTCGTTTCAATGGAGGGGTACTCATAATGTCTGTATCGCCTCTCTTGCTGTACGTGGGGACAAAGTTTCCACTGTTGTGGGTATGGGAGAGAGTCAGTGAAGACTCATCGCAGGGCATGCGTGGAAGAAGACTAAACCAAGAGCCTCCTCCCTGTGTTTGCTGCACATTTGAACGTTTTTGAAGACTAGGACTGGGCTTTGAAGTCGATGGCTCACTTTTAAACAGGTTTTCAATTCGCTGGATCTCCAAAGCATTCCTACTTGCTGCAGTTGATATGCATGTGTTGGCCTGTGTCTGAACATTTCCATGATGGTTATTTACCTCAACCTTGTTGTCACCTGATGGGGCTATAACAGTGTTATTGTCTGGTTTGAGAACACTTTCTGATGATAAATGCACAGGCGATTTAAGAGGAGACTTAAGTGCTGTGGGGGACTTAATTACAGTCTCTTTTCCTGATTCTTGTACCCCACCATCTTTGCTTGGCTCTATTTTCTGCACTTGCTTTACGCCGTCAACCTCCATATTTTCGTGCTTGACTTCCGAGTGGTTGATAGCCTCACCCTCAGGCTTTAAATCAAGGACAATTTCTTTTTCTGCTGTCTCCATTCCCTCAGCAAAAATACCTCCCCCATGAGGCAGAATCCAGTAGCGTCGTTTGTATCGATCCTGACCCAAGCACAGGGCTCGCAGTGCATGAGAAGAACCAAACAGTTTGGAACGAAACTTTGTATGTTTCTGAAAAAAAAAAGTAAAAATAATTTTATTCATACAGCTATTTAAAATAATGACATGCAAGAGGAATAAAGTGATAAGACACGTTTAACAATAAATAAACAAATAATTCTCCACTCTTTTCTTACCTTCTCAAATTTCTTCAGCCTCCTTTCAAGTTCTTCTTGAGTTGTGGGCTCACCAGCATCCTGTTTAGAAATATATTTTTAATATTTTTATTTATTTATTTTCTTGTATCTTTAAGTCGTCAATCATAGCTTTTTCCATTCTCGTCCCCATAGCCCTTTTTGTTTTTCTTAGCCGGCAGGGCCCTGGCATGAGAAACAAAGGGCTCTGGGAACATAGGATTTCTAAAATTAGTTTAATTTTTTTTGTTTGGCTGATTGAAACAATGAAATCTTGAACACAGGCCGAAATGCCATGACTTTCTCACACAGTATATAGAACATCACGATTGCGTAAATGAAGACAGAAGTCCTAGAATCTAGGACTGAAAATCCTGTGTCTCCAGAACCCCTTCATTTCTCATGCCAAGGCCTTGCCGACTGAAAGAAGCGTAAAGGGCTATGGGGACCAGAATGAGCTTTTTTGCTGTCCCATTGCTAATTTCAATCACAAGTCATCTGACAATCACTTACATCCTCTTCCTCGGACTCGTCACTGGACTGCGTGCCGTCACCACCTCCCTCACCATCGTCGTCATCATCATCATCCTCGTCCTCCTCCTCTTCTTCCTCTTCCTCCTCGTCATCTTCATTACCCTGCATGCTGTCGTCAGCTATGGAGTTGCTGTTTTCACCCTCAGGGTCAGGAATGTTGACATCGGCTCTTGGACGGCCAGGCGGCTTTTTCACTTTCACAACTGGGTACTTTTCAGCCTGGATTGCTTTCAACCTAGATACGAAAGTGAAATCACTTCTATTAATAATCTTAGTTTTAACACTTTTTACAAAGTTATGGAGAAGTGTCACAGAGAAAATTTTTTTTTTTTTTTTTTATTTTATTCAGCATATGACACAACAATTACAAAACTTAATTAATACATGTTAATCCCATATTAACTGACTTACTTTCGTATTTTGCCTTCCACGACCCACTTTTCCCGTCGTAAATTTGACATGTGTTCGATGCTGCTTTCAATTTCCCTGGGAAATGAACAAGAAAACTTAAACACTTGACATTACATGTAACCTGTTAACCTTGCAGATCTATTAAAATATCCCAAAAACTAAAAGAAAGAAGCAAGCACTAAAGATGTGATGTCACCACTAACTGGGTAAGAACATGTAGCATCTGGATGTTCTTGTTTTCTTTCTACTGCGTAGTTTTATTAAGCCAATGCAATTTCAGTAGAGAAGCAGTTCTCATAAGGTGGTAATTCTACTGGTCCTCTGTGTAGCAGTTGCTATTGTTTTGGGGGCTAGGGGCATTGTTCCTGTTGTTTGTTTTATTGTTCTCTTTTCTCCTGTAGTGTAGCAGCTCTTGTAAGCTTGTAATTCTACTGGTCCTCTGTGTAGCAGTTGCTACTGTTCTGGGGGCCAGGAGCATTGTTCCTGTCGTTTGTTCTAATGCTCACACAAAGGGTAGCAAGCCATTCATACAAGATTTTGTAATAACTGCTACCAGACCCATACACCCAGGGTTTTCAAATGTTCGATTTAGAAAGGAAATAAATCTTTGTTGGTATATGAAGAATAGTGAAAAAGGCAGTAACCCAAAATCACAGAAGCAAAAAAATCAACATACCTGCAGATAGTTCTGCTACAGAGCAGCTCATTACATATGTAAGCCATGACTCCTGCCTTGTCTGACATGGTCAGTGCTTGGAACGGAGTGCTTGACAAAGCATCTGAGAGCTGGTCAACAATATTGATAACACAGTTAGCATGCCAGCCTGGATTAATTATATTACTGACATCCACTCATTAAAACAATCTGAAGCAAATGTGTCCCCACCATACCCTTACATGATTCTTCTCCTTACCAATCACCATACATTTCTCTAAATGTTAGTTTGGAGAATTTTGTGTAACATCAATAGGATTGTCAGAAATTTTAAAGTAGATGACTTCCTTTTGAAAGAGACTGGCTGGCTGTGCAAAAAAAAAATGCCATGCTACACAAACAAACACAAGAGCAGCCAGGCAAGATAATGAAGTAGGCATCGATTTTCCCAGAGGCTGGCTATTTTTGACAACCCAGCATCAAGACATTATTCCGCTAGTTAATAAATCTTTGATGTTCCCAAAACCTGAACACTAGATATTGTATTGATATTGCAAGTAGAACTCGGGAGTTAATCATTTGTGGGACTTGCACAGCAAAAAAGGAAAAAAACAAGTTAACATGTTAATGAATATTTTTTGGCATTCCTCACCGGGTGTGGATCTCCAGCATTTCTTGCCAAGACGAATAGTCTCAAAACTTCTGAGAAATTTGATTCATTCAGCTCCACTTTGGCTAATGCAACTCCTAATGTTGTAAACGCCTGTGGAAAGATCAGAACAACATCAGTCACCATTTCACACTACAATTTCAACGGAATTATTAAATTTTAAAGCAAGGCATAAAATGATTGTTATCAACTATGTGTTCCTAGCAAAGGTTTTGACATTGATATCCACTCAGGCTAGAGACTTGGAAAGGTACATTTCAAACCCTACAAGGAGTACTCAAGCTTATCTTTTAGAAAACCTTCTATTTTTCCAGCTGTACCATCTACATAAAGCTATGGAAAATTATTGGCATTTGGCTTGACTCACATTGGGTCCTTCACATCCTGGATCCTCCAAAGCAGAGATAAGAAGACTCTGACACAGAGGCACAAGAACATCCTCACTGCTGTCATTTAACAACGACGACTGCATCTCCCACAGGGATGGGATTTCAGAAGAATCTGTAGAAAAAAATATTATAAATGTTCAAGGTGACACATTTAAGCATTAATGGCCAAAATTTTTCACAAGTTTGTATTCACAAGCTCAACATTCATTGTCCTATGTCTGGTCAATTTTCCCTAGTTGGCGAAGGCAGTGTAACCAAGTTACCACAGCAAAGTCTTATAATCCCAAGTAATCCTTAGGTCCTGCACTAAAACCTCTACCCTGCCACTAGCTGGGTTTGTTCTAAGTAGTCCCAAGTTCGACTCCTCTTGCAATTCTCATCTATTTTTTGTTCATTTTAAGTTTTTGTTTGTTTTATTTGCTTGAGTGATTGTAACTATTACAGATGTTGATCACTTCGTATAACCTTCTTACCCAGGTCTAAAGCTTCTCCAAAGTTGTGCACAAATTCTTGCACCATCAGCAAGTCTGCAAATGCCCCACCAGGTATCTCAAGACCCTTTACTCGTGTTAACTCAGGTAAAGCCTAAGTAGGAAAAGACAACAATTTAATTGGAAAAGTTCACTTTCTAAAAATTTTTTCCAGCAAATCAACAAATCAACAAATATCGAACTTCAAGGTTGTTTTACCAAGCTGTGAAAAAACAAGTGAAATTGTTTGCCCATCCAGATTACACAGTTCAAGGCAGTTAAAAGAAGAAAATCAAGCATGCAAACAGTACCACAACTGAGTACCACTTCAATTCAACAAATTCATTTTGTGCTGTTAATTGGTCTGCTTTCATTTTGTTTGAGTGGGGGGAAGGGGTAAGGAGAGGAGGAGGAGGACTATAACCTAGCTCGTTCCCTCACAAGACCTTACAAAACACTTAAGGGTAAAGGACACAATTTTATACAAGCATTTTTTTCAACATATTGTCTCGTAACTTTATTGTGTAGTTCAGTTCTAACAAATTATTACCTTGCTGTCCTTTAGTACCATGTCTTCTACTGGCTTCTTTAATTCACGAGCTAAGATCATCTCCCTTCTCTTTTGTTCCTGAAGAAATTGTTTTCCAAAGTATGAGAGATGCTTTTTTTCAATGAATTTGAATTTTGAATGATTTATTTTACACAAAAATTGTCTTATGGCAAAGTAATAAACATCACATTTCTTACAAGTTTTTTCTCTCTCAATAACTTCTTTTCCATCTTCTTCTCCTCCTTTAATCTCTCACGCTCCTGAAAACAAATAAGACAGTTTTAATTCCTAAATTCTCTTTAGTAGTATTTTACAATAAATGTAAACAGGTAGGTGCTGAGAATGAAGACCTAAGTGCATTGTTAGCGGTGAAAAGAAAAAAGGCAATTTTTGTCTGTCTGTCCATTCTGTCATTTTTATGTCTGTCAGTTTGCACATTTGTCTGTTTGTTTTGTGCTTGTGTAAGGTCACTAAATATACCCCACCTCCTGTTTTCTTTGAGATTCAATTGCTCTGATCATCATTTGTTGCTGCTTTTTCTGCTCCTTTTCCTGGTGAACAGAGGCAAACACAGTCAAATTCCAGCAAAAAATCACTACATTGTGTACTAAACAAAGTACTATCCAAGACATACGGCTGTTTAAACATGCCAAACTATAGATGTATACAGTCCTTTAAAAAGCGTACTACATACTTGCTGCTTAAGAAGAACAGACTGCTGCCGTTTAAGTTCCCTTTCCTAAATAAAAACAAAAGACAACTTTTTAAGGAAAGCAAGCCACCACTCTATTCAAACAAGCACACTGTCAACTCAGTGGAGAGGGGGAAAAGCCATAAAATCATAGCGTAACTGTAAACAGTTCGTACACTACATTGGTTTCCCAACTGCTTCAAGGCCAATTTCAAAACTTAGTCTGAACCAACAGTTTCTCTTTCTAAAAGTGCAAAAACCCACAGCATGTTCTTTACCTTCGCCTTCTTCATGGCGTCCTCATACTTGGCATTAGCTGCATCTTCTTTCTTTTTACGACGAGCCTGACGAAATGATCAGTTACTCCTCAGTATAACTACTATGGTGATTGTTCAGTCAACGATGTTTTTACCCAATCACCTAAACACACTATAGTTTGACAAATTAGGAGCCTTACACTGTTTCCATTAGAACGTCTTTGATCATAATATATATACTATTAGAGCAGTTTTCAATTGAGTGTCGTAAAACCAAAACCAAAGTAATTACTTTTTTTGGCCAATCACAAAGGACACAGACAATCCAGTAAACCAATCAAAACTCGAAGCAAATACATGTAGCTGGCACAAAGCGCGGGAAAACGTGCGCGCGCGAGTCACAATTGGTTTTGGTTTTACTCCTGATTGGCTGAGAAAGTGGCGCGAGATTTTTAAGCCAATCACTAAGCGAAGTAATGCAAAACCAAAGCAAACGCAATTAACTTTCGACACTCAAGTGAAAACCCCTCTACTTACCATTTGTCTCTGCTCCCTGGCCCTCTCTTTAGCAAGACGCTTCTGTTCTGCAAGCATCCTCACTGAAAGAAACAAGCACTGTCAGATATGTCTGTTATCACACTCAATTCAAAGAGTATGGAAGGCATGGCTACTTTGGATTAACAAAGGCAGGGGTGAGCCCTGACCTGTGTCACAATGTTGGGTATCCTGTTAAAAATGCTGGGGGTTACCTGCAATAGACTAGCATCCTATTTAGGGAGAGTTGAGATACCAGTCGCTTGATGCAATGGAAATTGGGATAAGCTCAGGCTGTATGAACAAAACTATATACATGTTAGAGCAAAATTATATTCACCTCTTTCCTTCTTGGCTTCTCGTGCTGCTTGTATGGCTTCTCGCTTCATTGCCTTGTTGCGCATCCTGGCCTCAGCTATATATGAGAAATCAAACAAACACAAAAATGACAGTTGTACTAATGAGTTTTACCTTGGGTCTAGACAATAATATTGTCATTTGCATTTCCGTGACTTTAGAGATGGAACAGTTATTCATCAAACACCAAAGAATTTTGTTTCTCATGTTCCGTCTTAAGATTAAACAGGGATGTGTTAGTCAACATGGAAGATCCTTCTTAACCTTCCCGAGGAAAGACTTATTTTGGACACCAAAGAAACCATTCTTGATCAACTGCAGAACTTGAAAAGCCCCAACAACCCAAAGACTCTGGATGACAGACCCACCATCACTGGAGAAACCCTACAATCACCTGCTCCACAGGTCAGACCAGTGATGATAAACTCCAAAACCTGCTACAAAATGAGGTATCACTTGATAATGATTACAACAGTTTTAAATTTGCGGGAATTGACATCACCAACCTGGGAGTGGCATACATTAATTTAAGCCGGTAAAATAATAACTATATTGCAGTGCCTGGACAAAAGTATCTTAAAAACTTTGCCGTTTAAATGCAATGCTAGCAAACGACAAATATGTGAATTTTATAAACACCTCTCTCTCTTTTGGCCATCTTAACTGCTTCCAAAGCAGCTTCGCGCTGTACTTTTTCTAGTCGTTTAGCTGCAGCTGCTTTTTGGGCCATTTCTGAAATGAAATGGTCAGACATGGCCAAAAGTGTCAAGTACAAGATTAGGTAGACATAGCGAGTTGATTAATTGATAACAGGACTTTGTGTTTTACAATTCAGGAATAACAACTGTACCAGTATTTTCACACCAGCTTCCCAATCAATACTCATCTGGTATTGAAATTATTTGCCTGATCGTAGTTTACTCCTAGAATTGTACCCCACTCAGTCCTATTACCATCACTAATAACATAAGTCTTAATTAACCTCTTTCTCTCTTGGCCATCTTAGCAGCGTCCATGGCAGCTTGCCGTTGAGCTTTTCTTACAAGTTTAGCTTCCATAGCTTTCTGTACCATTTCTGCAGTGAAATTGAAATCACCTTCACTGAATCAAATTTGGAGCACAACTTTCAGCCCAAAACTGGTTGATGATGAACAATGCATTTTTGGCAGAACAAGAATCAATTTGTGTTTACTTTTTCACTCCCATCAATGCCAGAGATAAACAATCAGATAATTGTAAGAAAACAGATGGTCAACACACAAAGCAGTGGTTGCACTATTGTATTCCGATGTAGTAAGGTTAATACAACTAATCACAAGATGGAAAGCAGTTTACTGTAATAATGACGATTCCTTTCATATGCAGCATTCTCGTCAAATCCACAAAGCACAAGATAATAATGTAGTCAAAAATTTAAAGTAATGCTCTTTTGCAAGGCAAGCATGTATGCAAT
Organism: Oculina patagonica; assembly: GCF_052425735.1. NCBI lineage: Eukaryota > Metazoa > Cnidaria > Anthozoa > Scleractinia > Oculinidae > Oculina > Oculina patagonica. Next base: position 1,130,793 of record NC_135764.1, read on the forward strand.
GAAAGGTCAATTTTCATCAATCAGAGCAGTGCCTTAGAGGATTGTGATCTATTTGCTCTCCATGATTGATTAATTGATCAAGTGATATCAACAGTTCACCTTTATACTACAATACAATGACTAATAACTTTTCCGACTTCTAGGAAGTTAACCTCAACAACATGACAACCAAAATTTATGCACAAGTGTTTGGTTTTAAACTATTAAGAAAGACCTTTGATTCCAACTTACCAGCTTGCTTTTGCTTCTTCTCTTGCTTCTTGTTCAATTTTTCCATTTTAGCTCGGTTCTTTTCCTCATCTTCCTGTTTTCTTCTGTTTACTTCTTCCTCTGGCAGAGGTTCAAACACAGAACCCTGAGAAAAAAAAACAAATATAAATAATACATTCCAAATGTGTAACTTCTCCTTGTACAACACAATGCTGGTCAGGTGAGAATAAACAAAATTGTCAACAAGGAGAGAGCATCTTGGATGTACTGTACAGTAACAAATTCTCAAACCTAATATCAAGAAGTTGACTTTAATCAGTAAGAGGAGCTTCAGGATCTGTTTTAAGCTTGGCAATTAAGATTTGCAAAAATGTTATCAATTTGACTGATTATATAACATCATGCAAAAAGGGAATATGGAATTTAGAAACAGATAGTCAACTCTCTCTCTCTCTCTCTCTCTTAACAGACACCTCAATAAGATGGACACCTAGTGTTGGTCCCATCCCCGCCATTTTCAGTCATTTTACTGTAACTAAATTCCCTATAAGACGGACACCTCTCTAAGATGGACACCTGGTGTTGGTCCCATCCATGCCATTTCCAGTCATTTTACTGTAACTAAACTCCCTATTAGACCGACACCTTCTTGAGATGGACAGTTGGGGCCAGTCCCAATGGCATCGGTTTTAGAGTCGCTGAGAGTTGACTGTACTCATTTTGAACCTTGTGAGAATGTGGTATACGTGTTTGAGTGGAACTGCATGCTTGTTTTTTAATGAAAGATATACACTTTAATGTTACAAATAACAACATGACAAACCTCTCTGCATTCCAGAAACTCTCCAATATGGAGTTTTGTACTAAAGCTGAAGTTTTCTTGAGTCACATCTGTGATGCCATTCTTGGTAAGGTACTATGAAAAAATAAATTATGTACTGATTGAGGCTAACAATAATAGGTCATTCCTGTGAACTGGTGAATGGAAAGTCTGGTACAAATTGAAATAACTTTTAGTTACCAACAACTGATTTCGCAGACAGAAAGTATATTTCAGTCAGGAGAAGAAACGCCATTTTTATTATGTCTTCAATAAAGCACTCAAAGAAATTCCAATTCTCATTCTCCAGTGAAAGAACAGAGTAAGCACACAAGAATACAATCTTTTCCTCAGAGCCCATTTTTCAGTACCAAGAACATGGACTCTGGCCAAGTCTGATTTTGGGCATGCACAGAGTAATCATTATAACTTGTCAACCAATAAGATTTGAGTGGAATCATCTCTAAGTCTGTGTAAATCTTTTTTTTTTTAACAACTGGAAGTCTGTGAATCGCAAGGTTTCAAATTGGACTTGGCCAAAGTCCAGTTCTTTGTGCTGACCAAACCAAAAGCAGGCTCTCAGGATGAGATTGACAAAAAGTGTCATGCCAATTGTCAAGTCCATCATGGCATGGTCAGTTGCTTAGCAACTCTGAGACAAAAACTGCAGGGTTAGTCTGGTCATGGAGACTGGAATTTACCATCAACTTGCACTTCTTCCTTCAATGCTGGTAGTGCTGAAAAGCACTGATCGCATTCTAGAATCCTGTACACATATTCCTCAGTAGGGAATGTTTCCACTCACCCGCGTAACCTCAGGATATGTACGAAGCTTCTTGCCGCAAGGTGCAAAATAGTAAACATCGCCTCTCAGTCCACCAGAAGGTCCAACTTGCCGCAGGCGGGTCTGGCGCCGCCACCTAAAAACGCAAATGCAATTCCTGGTTACAGTGGAAGTCTACTTAGCAAAATATTCTAGATGGTAAATAAAACCGCAACACCAAATGAAGACTAAGACACCCCAACACCTAATAGATGAAAACGTGGATTTTCAATACTAGACAAGATTAAAGCAATCTTGGAAAATTCACTTCTGTGGTCTGTTTGTGGTCATTTTTAAGCTGCGAGGATAGTAACTAAAGATAACAGGGAAGAAACACAAAATAGCATAACCTTGAACTTTCAAAGCAGATAAAAACAATAAAAATGTTATCGATTTAATAATAAACAGATTAAACCTAATTACAACCACATTGCATTTCCACTGTTTCTGTTTTCATTTTATTTTTAATTAATTGTCTTTATAAATTCATTAAATCTTTTTTTTTTTTTTTTGGGGTTTTTTTTCCTCCCCCCCCCCCCCCCCCCAAAAAAAAAAAAAAAAAAAAAAAAAAAAAAAAACACAAAAAAAAAAAAAAAAAAAAAAAAAAAAAAAAAAAAAAATAATAATAATAAAAAGTATTAGTAAGTATGTTTGATTATGGAGAGCTATTTTGAGAACAAAATATTTTATTAACAAAGCATATTGTTACCCCTTTGCTAAAGGAATCTTGACGGCTTCTTCATCCACGGCCCTGCATCTTTTTCTAGGAGTTCCTACAACAAATAATTTTATTTTTAAGATGAAGAGAAAGAAATTTATGAATTTTGTAAAATATTTAATCAAGTTACAAGTTGATTTTAAAGTAATCACGTGCAACTGTATCTGATAATAGACTATGAACAGTCCCTTCTTTTTCTGTGTAGGTCGAGCATGAAACAAAAACTGAAGAACACAAGTGGAATAATGGTTGTGGGAAATCTTCTCACTCCCAAATTTCGATGGCCATTTTTCCATTTGTGCACTTCCCCCTTTCCCCCCATTTTTCTGCTCACACACTCTTCACTTCATGCTCAACAGATTATGAAATAAGAGCAACTTTTTATGGTCTGTTTGATCAGGGAGATTAGTACATCTTAGGAAATAAAGATATTAAATTCAATTGCAATCCAATTAATGCATCCTATTGTTTCAAACCAAAATTTAAAGTGTTTATCATTATTATCCATGCAGTAACAAAAGCAGTTTCAGTAACATTTACAAAGCAGGTAAACAGACATAGTTCCAGCAAAACTGCTTGGGAAATAATTGCTGTTTTCTACAGAACTTACACCCAGTTAATTTGTCTTAAACTAAAATCCCTCTGATCTTTGACACCAAACAAGTTTGCTTGTAAAGATCGAGTATAATAAACAGGTTCAAGAAAGTCTGATATTAAATTTTCATATTTGTAAGCAATCTGAGAAAAGGCAAATAATAACAATGTGTCGTTCCAGAAAATATCCATACTCCCCCCACGGATGGTCACTGGAAATTCCAAGGGGGAGGGGGGTTTAAACCCAGTTCCGGGGAGGTGGGGGTTCACAGGCGGTTTCATTTCCAGAGGGTGAAGAAACATGAAGATAAATTAAAGCAACACGCGATCGATCCAAAGCATACTCACGTACGTTGTTTTGAAAAAAAATAAAGCACCTTTCCAGAGATGAGTTTTACATCATAAGCTTTAATTTTATTTTTCATTTGAGTTTTCTAGCGTTTGCTAGCGCTACTAGACACTTCGTTCTCGGACCGAGTGACGCGTGAGCGAAACTCATCCCCAGACTCCACTGTGCCCGAGGCTGCCCAGCCCACCGCTAGTTGCGGAAGACACTAAAGAAGGAGGATAAGACAGGGAATGTTTTAAGTCGCGAGAGGAGGGGACAGCCAAAAAGAAAAGATGGACCCCTCGCTCTGCAAAAAGGAAGATAGGAAGAGAAGGCCTTACTGAGTCTCATTTCAAAAGACAAAACATTTGGATTGGGGTGAGAGTATAAAAATAAGAATTGGGGGGGGGGAAAGACCGGAAGGGTGGGGGGGGCAACCAAAACCACGGGGAATGGACGGAACCACACAATCTGGTTTAATTACATGATGGTAAGATACTTCATTGAACCAATACCAAATTTAAACCTCAATGAACTTAGCATATGACAAAGATTGTACTTGTATTCCTCCTTTAAACAACTTTTGCATACCATTGATTTTGTTTTTTAAACTTAGACTTGATTCTAAAGGTGTAGTTTTTAACAAAACTTATATTTTTAAGTCCAACATGTTACTGTTTATAAGAACAAATAAAACAGGGGAATGCTGCCTGAATAGAAATAATTCATAAAGTTATGAATGGAAACAAGGAATTCATTTCTAACTTCTATCCTAGACTTGAAAACAAAACCCAGACAGCACAAAGGTTTGAAAACCCTTACAGGAAGTAACAGCACATTTGATATTTTTAAAGACAAAATATTTTATCATTATTGGACTTTACCTGAAGAAGTTTGATCCATTTTCCTTTTGCCCGAAGAATGAGACGTTTCTTCAAATGACACCCCACTTTCCTGGGTTTCCATAGCAACATCATCCTCATCCTCCTCCTCGTCATCATCATCATGCTGCTCGCCTCCGTCTTCTTCCTCATCACTGCCGTCACTGTCTGTATCACTGCCGCTGGTGTCCTCTTCATTCTCTCCTTCCTCACCCTCCTCACTCTCATCATCACTGCCACTTCCACTTTCACTGCCACTACTGACATTGCTGCTGTCACTGTCATCGTCACTGCTATCCTCGTTGTACTTTACGTCGCGGAAGTGCGCTATTAAAGGTGGTTTACCTGATGGGATTTTTGGCTGCTTAGGAGCTGTGCCAGGTGTTAGCTTTTCAACTGAAGGCAAAGCTTTTGATGTGCTTGCCAATTTCTGTTCTGAGAGTGCACTTTTTGACTTGCTTTGCACTTCACTGGAGACTAAGCTCTCCATTGTGTCTGCCTTTGATTGCGCTTGCTTAGCTTTAACCGAGTTTGTTACCACTTTTTTGGTTGGTTTCAACATTTCTTCTCTGAGCAAAGAAGAAATCTCTTTTCCTGCTTTGACATGTGGTTCAGGTTTTGTGGGAACAATTCCTTCAGTTTTATTTAAAATTGATGTTGGCACTTGCAGACGAGGCGGAGGACCAGATTTTACTTTCTGTAATTTTGGAGGCGTTGGCAAAGACTTGCTAGGTTCAGAAACAGACGATGTGTAATTCTCTTCTGAAATTCTTGCTGTGGACTTAGATTCATTCTTTTTCTCTGATAAACTATTTTGCTGAGTTGGAACATTACTGTTTTGACTATGCACAGAGAGATCCATCTTCCTTTGACTGTTTGAACTGTTATTATCTGAATTTTTCTCAGGCTGCAATTTATTTCCAGATCTTGCATCTGTTTTTTCGGAAATGTTGTTGGTGGCCTTTGTTCTTTCAATTTTGGCATCTTTTGTCCTTTCTTTGTGATGCAATGGCACGTCACTTGGTCTCATTTCACTGTCTCTGTCATTACTTTCCTCACTGCAGTTACTTAATTTTCTGTTCAGACGTGGTATCATATCCAGGTCACGACCGTCTCCCAGATCAAGAATGCCCTTTCCATCATGGTTGCCATGGCTACTCCAATGTGATAGTCCACTTTTTGAGCTACTTGTCGTGGGACTAGCTTGATGAACAAAACCGTGCATAGACTGTGGACTTGATGGTGGTGGATAAAATATCCCTGAACCACTTCCAAAAACACTGGACGAATTAACACCATTCATCAAACTACCCCTGGACCTTGCCGACGGATACAGGCATTCTTCAAGTCTTTCGTGATTGGCAAGCGCACAATCATGTTCGTGAGAAAGCCAACTTCCAGTAATGTGACTTGTAAAGTATTCGGGTGTTATTCCGTGGGCATGAGGATGGGGAGGCATCCACCAACCAGCGCTGCCAGGACCCCCTGTTAATGGGCCATGCAGCGCTCCAGGGGAGGTCAGGCTGCTCTGGGAGCCAAGTATAGGATCTAATGAACCCCTAAAGTCAGGCAAACCTGGTCTTCTGCCCATCATAGAAAATGCACTAGGGTGCATTCCATAGGTAGGATCGTGGGACAATGGGGGAGAACGAAGCACGGTGTTTGGATGGCCTAAAACAAAAGATTGCGACCACGAATGATCAGTTTGCACCGAGACAAAACTAAGAAAACTATGAAACAAACTTAATTTACTTTTAAGAAGGCACGCTTTGAGATATGATCACAAAACAACGAAAACGAAATCTCTTCAAGGTTTGTTTGTAACGGCGAAATAACGCTAGGAAACAATTTAAACGAAATAGGACGTTAAAACACACGCTCACCTGAATTGCCGTCGAAAAAGCTGTGTGTGTGTGCGGGACTGTGATTTGGGACGTCTCTAGGATCCATTCCAGGACAGCGAAGTTTCCGGACTCGCAACTATGCCTGAGGATTAGAAATACGATGTCAAAGTACGAAACAATAGCTTAAATAGATATGTTGGTGGCCACGAAATGCGTGCTTACGCCGAGTCAAGAATATCGAGCTATAAGGGAGGTATTATGCGTTGTTAATACACATGTTTATTTACAACTGTTAGAAAAACTATTTTAGAGTATTGTTCCATCGACCAAAGTTGGAAAAACCGTCAAGATTCCTTGCCAAAGCGATTTGCTTCGCCGAGTATTTCCCCGCCCTGAATTTAACGACAAAATTCAAGCGAAGTACGCAGAGGAAAGTTACAAACTATTTGATAAGGATAGGAAGCCTGGAAATACATTAAAATCGAGTTCTTACCGGCAAAAGTCGTTCTTGATATGCTTCTAGTCTTTTCTGTGATTTCCAGCCTGTCCCCTACACATCATCTGGCCTTCGTCGGAGAAAGACAAAAACAGCCATTTTGGATGGCGTTTTGAGGGAATTTTAAGTCTCGAAAGCTCAGGAAACCTGCAAATCGAGCTCTGGAAATTCTGCAACACGTGTGCAAATCTAGTTTATGAACAACTGAAGAGTCCCCGAAGTTCGAAATACTATGGAGTATTGAAGAAAGCGGCGAAACTTGGAATCAACGTGAAAATTTACCTTTTAGGGTTGTTTGGTGCGATATTGAGGAAAGAAGGGCGAAGGAAAGCATAAAGCGCATGTGGTACGTGACGTCACAGAATTGTAAAACAATGCCTCGTGAAATAATCAAAAGTAAACTGACTCGCTACGCCACGAGTTACGGTAAAGAATTACCACTTTCATCTCATTACTCCTCCCCTCAAATACTCGCCAGTCGGCGACCGGAAAAGCTTCGTAGACAACATTTTTGCTTCTTGAGAATCCCTTGAGGTAATCTCTTGCGATCACGAACCTAACGTTGGCTCAGACAGCGAAAAAACTTGCCTTGAAGTTCGCCGGTTGGTAAAAATGGACCCTGAAGGAAAACCCATGGTTGTGACTATGTAAATTTGCCAAAACTTTACGTTTCAAAATATAAAACTTCCACTGTAATTTTTTACCGATTTTTGCTGACGCGAGCGAAGAAATTTCGATTTGCAAGTGACTTGGAACGATCGGCCCGCAATCGGCGATGTTTGAGGAACTTTAATAATCGTTCCCCGGCCGAGTGGTTTTAGCCCGCTACGGTGGTCTAAAAATACACAAGATCACAGTATGATGGACATAACCAGTGTGGCAATCATCTAAATATATGAGAGCATTTCATACAGCGATCAAAATGACGAATCCACTGCGAGAATTAAATATTTGAAGTGAAATACCTTGAAGATTAGTAACTCCGCAACAGGACGGCAAAATCAAGTAGTTGTTTGCCCTCTAAATCTCAAATTACCGTTGAAAATATTGTCCCTTTATGCGAGGATAACACAAGTTTTGGTTTCCTAGATCTTAAAAAACAGACTAGACGTGTAAGAATTAAAAAATGTGGCTTTTTCATTATTTAAACATATCAGTCAGGTAGGGCTTTATTGAGGAAATTTATTTCCCTTCGATGGCAGGGAATTTTACAGAAATTGTATACAAACTGTAACAATAACTCAATGAGGCTATTTACACCGTTGTCCGATCTTTGTAAGCATCCAGCCATCAGTCGAACGCGAAAGGAATTTTCTCTCTGTCAACTCTGCCGCGCATTATTGATTCCGCGAAATGAAAAGTTGATTTATGTAAAACACTCTAGAACATGAATTCTCTCAGGGATGTAAAAATATTACGAACTCGCGAGTCCGCGGCGAGTGTTAAATAACAGAGTCATTACCCGTAAAACTATTGAATTCTCGCTCGGTGATTGGTCAGAATTCAATACACATATTTGCATTTTGTGCACTTTGTTCATCAGCTGTCACAAAGAGACAATAAGATAGCCCAAACAATGCGGTTAATTGGAGCTCCATCGAGATCGCGTCTAACAGCGCAAAGCGCTCAGTAAACCAGAAGTCAGAGTTCTAGAAATGAAAAGGAAAGGGATTAAAATAAAACACACAGCAAAGAAAGGAACCTGGCCTTTATAGAAATTTAAATTTTTCGGCTAATCCAATTTCTTTTCGGATGATGCGCAAAATGTATAATAAATGCCCGCGCAAAATTAGGAAATATATCTGTGGAAAAGACAAATTAAACTGATCAAAGCTACCGAAACTAGACATATACGTGCAAGTCGTGTTTAGTCCTGTAGTATGTGAGTAGAAATAGATGCAGAATTTCATATATTTTTTTCAGTGAAAATTTATTGAAGATTTGCAGCGTTGTATCTCAGATCTACCATTTGGTTTTTCTAAAAATATTTTTTGGAATCAAATACTAAAAGAAAATGAGAAATCGATCTGGTTCTGGAAATTGATGACAAATTGTTTCTGGCTTAGAGCTTGGGTCGATTCATAATTGTGATTATGATTGTTGTTTTTTTTATTGTTTGCCCCATTTTATAGTTTTCTTTTTAATTTTCATTAAAATGGTTGGCAGGGGATCCCAGCAAGTGTTATCAAACTTTTCTTTTTTTATTATTATTCATTTATATAATTTTTTTGCGCGCGCTGGTGAACTACTAAATTATTCTAATCACCCATTATTGTAAACATATACTTCTAAATGCACCAAATATGGAAAAAGAATACAGTTGGAAAACTGGAGTTTCCAGTTATGATTCTCACATGCGACGCAAATGCCAGTGACGTTCACACGTAAAACGCAAACGCAATTCACGCAGAGAACGTAACGCAAACCCAGTTGAAGTCTTCTTCCAGGTTGGCAGACAAGTCATTTTTTGCTTGCATTTACAAATGCAAGCGCAAGCCAGGCGCATGAAAATGGACAATTATACTAATTATCCATTCCTTGCGCCTGCATTTGCACTTGCATTTGTGCTTGCGTTAGAGTTGCGCTAGCTTACACGTGTTTTTCCTTGCATTTGCTCGAATTTGCGACCCGGGATTTGCGTGCCTTTAGTGTTAGTTTAGCGTGACTAGCCATTTTAGAACCCAGTCCTAGAGAGTACTAGGGAAGACGTCAGACATGTCTGAAGTAAGTTATAATTCATTTTTCTATTCATGAAAAGTTTAGTAGGAATAAAGTTGTTGTTTTAATTATTTAATCTTTGATTTCCGGCTGAACCACCCTGGCTTAGCGCAACAAGAGTAAACAGGTTTATCAGGCTGCCGTTGCTTTGCATAACACGTCTGCTTTGTTCACAACTCAATATAATAGCCACAACAAAAATCTATATTAATACTGAAACTTCAACATGGTAGATGATTATTTTAACTATATCAGTAGAGATATAACAATTAGTTAGGCTATAGGATGCGCCGAGATTTTCATAGTTTTCGGAGATGCTTGAAACTATTTGAGACCCCGTTAGCACAGCACAGCAAAGCAAAAATTGAGTTTTATGGAACGATTTTTTTCGTGATTGTAAATATAAAAAGATTTCCGGCTTTAGGAGGATGTCAGTGCGCTGCACGCGACAAGTTTTGTCTTTGTAGTCAAGCTGAAGAGGATGAAAACGGGCCTGATTATGAAGGGTTTTACAAGAATCGACAAGAAGAACACTTTCCAGTACGGAAAGAATTACGGTCGGATCAGAAAGATACTCAAGAACGCTGCGTTAAACAGAAAACTGAAGATTTACCCGGCTATTCTTTGCTTATGTCTCAGTATTCCAGCAGTGTCATTGCCCGGACATTAACCGGCTAACGTATTTATCCTGGGGGTGGGACATTTGAAATTTTATCACTGTCAGTACTGTCCGGACACCGGGCATTTGCCTACCCCCGGGACGACCCCGGCCATTTGACACCCGAGTGGTTTTGGTCTCGCACGTGGCAGAAAACGCGAACATGTCCTCTAAGGAAGCCTTTGATTCGTTACCAACAAGGGTCCATCCCCGGGATATTTGGCCCACTTATTTGTCCCCACCCTTGGAGTTTCCCATTTTTTCTAACAAAAAAAAAAAGCAAATGCGATGCCTGGGAGTTGACCTGGGCCCAGGCCCGAAGGGGAGTCGATAGGCACTGCTGAAATTGACTGATGCAGTTTTTTTCTGGGGATAGGAAAAATGGGTCTAAATGTAGTCTTGTCGCCAAAGCCAACGTATATTTGGTACAAGTGTAAATTAAAGTATCGCGGCTTCTGGGAACTAACTAGTTGCACAGAAAAAAAACATGCTGGATATAAATCCCAAACTTACCATGCAGCAACTTTTTTTTTTGGATTGTGCGCGCCCCTCCCTGCACCCATTGTATTTTGTTGCCACCATGTGTCTGTGTTTACACCTATCCCCTTACCCTCCGGAACTATTTACAACAAAGAACAAATACATCAGTGATTTTTAAGAGGGTTATAAGTTCAAATTAAATCCTAAGATCAAATTGTAATCGTAAAATAATCCCAGCTCCACTCGGTAAAAGTCAAGTCTCATGAACATAAACATTCTCAAAATGGCGTCCATCAAGTCGCACGGAGTAACGTTGGTAATTCAAATTCTCGTTCATTTCCTTAAAGGGACTGAAACATAAACATAAACGTTAAACGCAGGATGATCCAATAATGCAATCTTGGTAGAGAGTTTAAGTGATGTTAAAAAGTCTTTTAAAAATGTAACCAAACACTTTAAAAAGTAATTAATAATAAACTTCCGTATTTGTTGTAACTTAGCTCCTTTGATATTTTTTCTTTTTCGTTTTTTTCTTTTTTTAACATAACACTTGTCTTTTAAGTCTCACGTCCTAAACTGAAACTGTAACAATACTTTGAGCATCGCCTCGTTTTTTATTATAAACCCCAGGTGTGCACGTCGAGGTCTAAAGGCCCATCAGCCTTTTCGATCGTTTCAAGTTTCCCGTTGGCGGGAAAACTGGATGAACGAGTTTTTCAGGAAGGAGAGCACTTGGGTGCGGTTGGTTGTGCTGTGCGCCTCGGTTGAACGTTTTCCTGGCGAGGTGGCTGTATAGAGGACAGGTGACCCATTCGTTCACTTAATAACGACGAGTGCTAAAAGAGATTGAAAGAGAATCGTTAACACACTGACAAGGGAACTGTTAAATGAGTTACGTTAAAATGATTTTTTTCTTTATCGCAGGGCCTTGACGAAGTATGTCATTTCTTCTTTGTTTCTTTTTTATACCCTTTTTTGGATCCTTGATCCCAAAACTGACTTCAGTAAGTCATGATCCCTGATCCAAAAAAACTGCAATGCTCCTGTTTAAGAAAATGACCCCGTTTTGGCCCCGAATTTCGGCTCTGTGCCATGATCCCATCGTTGCGATCCCTGATTTTACATGCCTCGTTACGACCCCATTATTTATCAACGTCTATCAATTTTCAGTCCAATCACTCATGCACTCACGCACTCAGTCACCCAATCAATCAATCAATCAATCAATCAATCCTTCATTTCATTCGGTCGGCAATACCCCTAGCCTGTTCCAGGCTCTCGGTAGTTATGGGAGAGCGAATAACGCGCGCGGGTGAGCGAGGAAAAAATGAGGCTCCTTCGTCCCCCTCGTTTTTTCCTCCCTCGCCCGCGTTTTTCGCTTTCCCTTTCAACTACCGAGAGCCTGGAACAGGCTACAATACCCCTATCATAAGAAACACTAACTGTAAACAACTTTCCAGGTACGCCACAAAATTTAAAAAATTGAAATAAATGGTATTTACTGGTTGGCAGGTCTGTATATCCCTCCACATCACAAGCTCTTTCGTGATATCAACTCCCTGCTGCGCAAGCTCAGCGAGGGGCAGTAACACATCACCAATAACCTTCTGCCTGGAGTATTCATCATATCCCATCACACAAAACTGCAACGTCTGCAGCTGTAGTTCTTCGTAGCTCATCTCGATCTCAAAAGACCTGTGTCTACGGCGCCGGCGGCGAGACATCAAACGTAATCGCTGCTTCGTTTCCTCCTGAACAAAAAATGGTAAAAAAACCCTCCTTTTTAATACTGTTAAAACTTTCCTAGCCTTTTGCTGTTTCAAACCACAAACACAATTTCCCTTGCTAATCTGTTTAAGATTAAAAATCTCGAAGCAGAAGTGGCGGAAGGTTTTTAGAATAATCACCTAGCGAAGTAATGCAAAACCAAAGCAAATACGAATTACTTTTGACACTCAAGTAAAAACTACCTTATCTCATGACATATCAAATCCTTTCTTAGGATATGCGACGTTACCTTTAGGTATTCAAAGGAGTACCTTTTCAGAAAAGTCTCAAAAGGGTAACAATTTCTCTAAGATAGTATATAAAAGCGTAACGACTAAATTTTTCAGGTCCACATTCCGTCACTAAGCTCTCTAACATTTTTTATTTATCTGTCGAAGCCCAACATTCAATCGTTTGTTTTTGTCTGAGCACTACCTCATTGTGTCCTTGTTTCTAATAGTAACACTAAACAACTGTAAGGTATTGCCCGCCCCTTTCTAACCTGTTGAGTGAGCTGAACGTTGGCAAACAAGAACACAGAGGAATTGTTCCCGCAGAACTCTTCGTCAAGACTGTCCACATCAGAAAGGTTCGCTGTCTCCAGTAGTTGAACTTCCAGGATGCCGCTGAAACAGTGACATTCATAATAAGAAAAGTTGAAACGGTCTTGGAATCATTGTCGTGAATCTAAGAAAGAACCAATCAGGGTTGTGTCCTCCGGGGTTTTATTTTTTTTTTTTTTTTTTTTTGGGTCCTGACCGAATTTATTTTAGCAAGAGAGGATAAATTTTAGCCAATCAGAACTCGAACTTTAGCACTAAATCGTGTAACCGCGGCAAGCGCGGGAAAACATGTGACCGGCGACAAGCGCGCGTGTCCGGCAGGAAGCGCGGGAAAGTCACGCGAATAAAATCAGGATTGGTTTTGTTTTTGACCGGATTGGATGGTAAAACAATATCTTCACTGTGATTAACTCCTATTGGTAAGAGCAATGTGATACGAGTTCTAGAAGAAACCAGACAGTTCAACAAACGTTTCAGTGACTAAACGAAAGATTTTTTTTCCAATTTAGTAAGTTATTTGAATACTACTCTGGTAGTGACCTTGATTGATCTAGAAAGAGAACGTTGTCAAGAGAAGTATCATACAGTAACAGTAGAGAAGGAAGACAGCGACTTACCTAGCTTTGTGATATTGAACTGAAAACTTGAGCTTCGGGACTTGATCTCGATTCTACAAAAAAAGGGTAAAACATGGACCACGAACGAAGGCAGAGTCACGTAGCTCGAAATAATACTGAAAAAACGTACAGTGATTTTTCCTATCCTATGCAACAACAACAACTTTATTTAAGTGTCTGGTCTTCTAGCTGGCCATAAGGCCTACTAATCGAAACTGTACAACATTTTTTAGATTGTAATAAGAAGTTACCCACCGCACTTTCCATTTGTACGAAGAAACCAGTTTTTCCGGTGAAAAATAAAACGGAACGGTCCTTTCCACTGGAAAATTTTCGGAAAATGGAATACCTTCAGAGGTATTCCTCTTTTCTCGTTTCTATCGGAATGCTTGGAATACCACTGTTCACCATTTTACTTTTTCGCACTATTACCATGCTCCTCGATAAAATATGCGGATGTTCCGGTGGGAAATGAAATGAAAGAGACCTTTCCACAGAAATGTTTCCAAATGGTTTACACTCGTCTCGTACCATTGTGTTTGCTGAAAAATTCTACTTCTTTATTTGCTGGAAAATTCTCACCAGTTTCTCCACACAGATGGAAAGCGCTTCCAGTCACGTACCACTTTTACTCGCCGCGCTTTCGGTGTAGAGAAGGTGATTGGCATCATTAGGCTAGGCGAGGGTTGTATCTCGATACCGATAAGGTCGCCTACTTTCCCTGGGACCCAGAATGGCGTGCTCTCAATCACAGGGATTCTCATCTGCCTCAGCTCTGCTGAAGTCGGTTCACGGCGACGCTTCTTCAAGAATCTACCTTGCAGTCTCTTCCAGATGAGGAGAAACGAGGTTAAGCATCCAAACAGAACGAACAGCACCACAAAAGGAATGACGTAAGCAATCACCGTACTCATCACCGCGACAGGGGACTGGGAACAACTTTGTTGCCTTGCCTTGGCGACGTGAGAATCTGGTGACGACAAGATAAAAGGCCTCACAGTGACGCGTGTTCAAGATGCCATAACGTTGCCACGCAACAAAACTGCTAATTATTTTTAACATCTTTTTGTCAACTTCCTGTTTATTTCGAATTACTCCCGCCTATACGGATTATAGCTCGTCATCTCCTCCCCCATTCGCCGCCCCACCAACTCTTCTTAGATTTTGATTGGTCCGATCAAACGAAACTTATATGAAGCTGCCAAAAAGCGATAGAAAAAAATTGATCAAAAACTTGATCGGCAGCAAATGCAGCGTGCATCGCTGTTTAGCTCCCGCTAAACAATCGAACATTTTCTTCCAATAATATCGCGTTGGATAAACATGTCTGATCGTTTAGCCGACCCCAATTCGAACATTTTCATCCGTAATTTTACCGTCGAACTTGTGGATAAAGTTGTTTGCCAACAGTTTAAACGGGTTTACATGTAATTGCCGGCCATATCTGCCTGCGAGCGGCGGTTTTTTTTTTAGCGCCCAACCGCCAGCTACGCAGGCTGCCATATCAAACATCGCCGTCAAAGAAATGACTGATTTTTGGCCGGGTTGTTGCTAAGCAACTGGAAGAAGCGATAACTTGTACAAGGGAAATCTTTAAGGACTGCCAAAATCTCACTTGTTCCTTGGATGCCCTGGGTGGGCATGATGAAACGGGGAGAAGGCGCTGGTCGACTGAAACGAAGCCAAGCCTCTGATTCGAAATTGAACAAGCAGTTTTCGTGCAGAAATGTGACAGGCAACAGGTGCAATCATACACGCAATCAGGAGTTGTTATGGAAGTTCCGATGCAATACGCAACGATCTCTCACGTATAGGGAAGTTAATAACAGACCAAGTCCAGCTTGAATGTAACATGATTAATTTTATGCCACAAACTTTGTGTTTTCACGGAAAATCAATACTGATAAATAAAGCGGAAAAAATATAAAACACCAAAAAATTTAAACTAAAATTTCTTCGAGAGCTGTTATAGTAAATTTCTCGTGGGATTTTTTGCGCACTAAAGACTCAGTAATGCGGGCAACCTTTTCTTTCAACTTGTTTCGTAACAATGTTGCATTGCAAGTTGCAAAGTGTTGTTGCGCGTCCTTTTACCCGTATTGTAAGTTGCGGCAACGTGTTGCACAAAAATGAACTGATTTCTACTGACACGGTAGGTAATACGCGCAAACACTTTACAACTTGCAATGCAGCAATGTTGCGAGACAAATTGAAAGAAAATGTTGCCCGTATTTCTGGACGTTTATAATAAGCGAATGCGCCGCATTATTCAATTGAACGTGTTTTGTAGAAACTAATCTTATTCTTTTTTCATGCTTTTTAACTGTGGAGAGGTTTCCTAACCTAATTGGCGATAGTGACACGTGTACTGTATCGATATAAAAGCGGTTTTTTTGTCGTAATAGCGAAAATAATTCCAAGGTGTTTATAAAATTCAACAAGTTATTTATTGCAACAAGCAATATTCGCTCTTGGGCAACATGCCGCTTGATATAAAAGCTTTAACAAAAGGACAAAAAAAATACATAAAACACTTGTCACTAACCTGTGATTTCCACCAAGAAATTTCACGGCTGATACCAGAAAAATTCCATTGTAAAAAGGTGTTGTTTTAGAGAAAGACTTTTGCCAACAACGTGGTCGCCTAAAGAACGAAGTTTTTACAAGTTTGCACGTGAATATGTTCTTCGACATACACAAATATGATTGGTGCAATTTTGCGTGATTAGCATAACAGTGGCTTCCATATGATCTTGTCGCGAGGGTCTGTTTATAAAGCCTGGTTCTCATATGATCTCTGTCGCTTCTGTCGCTTCTGTCGCTTCAAAAAGTTTGCTTGCTACAATCACCTCAGACTTTGCAAACGACAGAAGCGACAGAGACGATCGGGGCGATCATATGAGAACCAGCCTTTAGCAGATCGTGGTTTACAGAATCCGTGGCTTTGCCATCCTCGGAGACCCAGGGGCAGCTAGTGGAGCGAAACGAAGGAAAACCGGGCAGAAATCTTAGCGACGAAAGTTTTCAAACACGGCACGATCTTGAAAACGTTCGTCGCTACGATTTCTGCCCGGTTTATTCCTTCGTTTCGCCCCACTAAGACCCACTAACTGCCCCTGGTTCTCCGAGGATGTGGCTTTGCACAAGCAACTTGGAAGTTATAATCGATGTAAAATAAACTCCAGGATAAAAATACAAGTTTTGCATTTTTTTATTCAACAAAAATAAGAACTCCTTAATAACTGTAAACAACTTCGTCGCGTTTTACGCGCGAAATATTTTGATAACTGTCTATTTGATAGACGAAAGGCCCGGCAAAACGAGGAAACAAGTTCCGTTTGCCATGGTTTCATGCTGCGCAGAAACGCCGAATGTTTCTGCCGTGTAGCAGAAGCATATTAATTTTGTTCTTCTTGGAGACAAAATTTGACACTGGAAACAATGCTTCCCGTATGGCGATAGGCCTAGACACAAATATCCCAAAAAATGCTCTAAAAATCCATCCGAAAATTCCCAGTTTTTTCCCTACAAAACTCTCAAAAAATCCCTAAATATCCCCAAACTTTTCTAAAAATCCGTAAATAACCCAAAATTTTCTCAGCTCCGTGTGCTCCGCCATGTTTGAAACTTAATTCCCTTGGAATGATGGGGTGCATTAGAGATAGGAAACACCACTGTACAATTGGATTGCAGTCTAGTAGTCACCAATTAGTAAAGAATGTGACAAAATTATCATTTCATAGGAATTTTAAATAACGCGGCAAAGAAAATAGAACAAATTTTCTTCCAAATCATCTAAAAATTCCCCAAAAATCCCATTCTATCTAAAAATCCCTGAAATTCCTAAAAATCTCCTGATGCTCTACAAATCCTAAAAAAAAATCCGGCTTTTTGTGTCTAGGCCTATATGGCAAAACTGAGAAACATGCGCGCTACGAGTGTTTCTGGAAACATGTTTCCTCGTCTTGCCAGGCCTTAAAAGTTGTTCTTCCTGTTATAAAACTCACGATTCTGTTTCTATTTTTTAAATGATTAAATATCTTCAATATTTTAAGGTATTGCACAAGTGAAAAAGAAATTTTCCAATGACTTACGAGAGCAATCGCTCGTTTGGCTTATCTTTTCGCAAGATTTTGCGCTGCATGAAACACGTGCCCAGTATACGGAACAACCGTTCATGCTGTCTGAAATTCTCAATCCTTAATGAACTTTTTGTAAAGAACTCTTCTTACTAACATAAGACAAAAATCCAAAGTTACAACTTTTAGGAAGCACGCTTTCCAAAAGAGTTCAAAAGTAATTCGTAAAATTATGAAACCCTTGCTGTGACCTCTTACTAGTCAGAACAAAGGTTTTTCTCTAGCCAATCGTGCGTAAGTGTCAAAATTAATAGAAAGTTTTACTCTTCGACGCCGGTTAGCCGTTTCTCGTTCATCAGTTACGCGCGCTTGTCACCAGTTACGTGATGATTCCCGCCCTTTTCAGTGGCTTTTCACCGTTACACGATGATCAGCAGCGCTTGCCACTGGTCACGCGTTCTTCCATCCTCGACATTTTACCCTCGACCCTCGACAAAAACCTACACTCGTGTTGATTGGCTTGTTGCAAAAAATGTCGCGAAGTGATTGACGTCCTGTACGACAGTTATTGGAAAACCGCTCTAATTGATATAAGGTATAACTGCACTTTGACATCTGACAAAAATAAATCTGAAAACAAGCAAGTCATTAATGTACAACGTATTTACAACGCGGTATGCAAACATAACGGTGTGTTTGGGAGAACCAGAAAGTTTGCGCCAAACCGCCACACTGATTACTGTTGAGTTCTCCCAAACTTTGCGTCACTTGCTTCCAACTATGAACATGAGGTGTTCGTTGACTGTCATTTGTACAAAGCACGTGAAAAGTGCATGTCACGCACGTGTTTCTCTACTTTTGGTCATAATTACTCTCGACTTCGGATTATTGCATAAAAGTGTTCGGTAGAGTGAACCCCGTGACACATTTTGACCAATGACGAGGCAGGAAAATTCTGTATTAGATTCTTAGATTAGTGAACATCCGTACACCACCACAAATGATAGAAACTAGGGAGCTACATATTTCTCATGAAGGCTGGTTGAAAAGGGAGATCACTGGACCGGGAAGAATAATAACTAATAACTATCCTTTACAAAAACCTATGTACAAACATGTTTCACATGAAAAATAAACAGACCTCTGTAGACACTCATTCTTTTCGAGGTCTGGAAATATAAACACATAGAGACACTTCTCTTAAAATGTTAAATCCGTGCGTCCCTAATTCTGCCAAATGAACACTGACTTCACCAACAGGCTTGTATCGTGACATGCAGTCATAGTCAAGGATTTGAAACAGTAGCCTCTGTTGTTGTAGCTCTTGGTATTCGATGTCAAACTCGTAAGACTCGTTGAAGACTGGGTTCGACGTTTCTCTATGCACTTTGGAAATGTAAACTCGTTTGCGGCTTGGCACGAGTTGAGTTTTGACAAACACGTCCAGGAATTCCTCGTCATCTTTTAGCGGTAAGTCCTGGGCACTAACAAGCTTGACAAGCAGGACAGACCTACGAGAAAAACAGTTGAAACCGCTTTAACTGTCCTAAAGATTTGCTCAAAATTAAAATTAAAGAATTGAAGGAAATTCTCCCAGGATCTATAAGGCCCCCCCGGGGGTTTAATGGAACAAAGCAACATGACCATAAAATAATCAGGGGAAAAAAAAAAAAAAAGGAAATAGGGGCGGGGACACGGGAAAAAATTGTTTTTTTTTTTTTTTTTAGGGAAAAAAACAAAAAAAATCTTAATATTTTTTTTTCATAGCATAACAGTGTTTCTTCATTTTTACACAAGAAAACCAAACTTAACTTACGATTTTGATGCATACTGATAGTGATAATGAAGAGTAAAGGTTAGTCGTCCTCGTCCACCTTGTTCCTGGTACAAATCAAACACAAAGCAAGTGAGAGAACAAGTCGGTATCATGTCGAGGCGACGTGGCCTAGTGGTAAGGGTGCTGGACTTAAAATCAGGAGCCCCCGGGTGCAAATCCTCCTCCCTACGCTAGACAGATTTGTGTTTCTGTGGTCCCAAATTCAACATCAACATCACCAGGCTTTGTGAATAGCCAACTGGTCAGCCTATTTACTATAATCGTTTGTTGCTTTATTCAATGGCCACAATATAAACTTCTGCGACACCAGTAATCGTGTTCACCCTTTAAGCTGTGGTGTTTCATGCATTTAGTTCCGAGCCACTTCGAGATAAAATACATGTTACGAAAAGTTATCACGCAGTTCAGAGTTTTGTTGTAAGGCTGGTTGCAAGAGAGTGTTACACAGGTCATTCCTCTAGCAACTTGTCTTGCAATGGCGTGAAAACATAAGCCTTCAAATTGCAAAGAAGGGGTTAGGGACAAAATTTTCAGTTTTTTAATAATCAGCTTCGAGATCCATGAAGATGCGCACGAGTTTTATTCGCGCGCGCGAGGGCGCAAGAAAGAATCGCGTGAGTAAGCGAGTGGCTTGAGGATAACAAAAAAAACATCTTACAAACCTTTGTTTGTTCCGGTACTGCAGGTTGAACCATTGTAGCCTGCATCATTGGCAAGCTTGTCTTCTTTTTCGGAAGCCATAAACTTTTAATCTCTCTTCTTTTCTCTTTCTTTTTAATTTTAGCGAGTTTTTCCTCCTTATCTTTGGACGCAGCCCTCTCTCTGGCCGGCGAGTACAATCTTTTCTTGGATTGTCCCGGGCTATCTGAAGTGAGTTCTATTCTCGGGGGGCACAATCCTGTTGTTTCCGCATCGATTTTTCGTTCCGCGGTTTTCTTAAAGATTCTAAATGCTAAATACGCGAGGATGGCAATTACAGATGAACCGGCGATTATGGAGACAGCCAAAACATATCCTTGCATCTTTCAGCTGAAAGAACATAAAACAATAAAAAATTGTTACAACTCGCCAGTTTCTTGGTCCTTGGAGGCAAAAGATTTCAGCAAGAGGGACCTGAAGGGGTAAAATGGGGATCGGGATTTGGGCAAATTTTCACTGGGAAAATGGGATTTGGGTCACTGGGACTGGGAATCACAAACAAAAAAATTGGAGTGGGACTGGGACTGGGATTTGGAAAATCGGGATCACAATAGGCTGAGAAATGGGACTTGTGCATAATTTGGCTGGGAAATGGGATTTTATATCCCCCTTCAGGACCCTCCAGAAGCATTGCGGGATCTGAAAAACGATTTCAGTTGAAACTCCTCAGTTTTGCAATTTGATTCCGTCTTCTGGTGCAAGTACTAGTTCTAAAGCTTCTGTGCTCTTAAGATTAATGAGCCAGCCGTCTCCATTTTTCTTGGTCAGCACGGCTGCTTAGTAACACAATGTGCACCCAGAAGTTTATAATGCGGATTGTTTTTTTGTTCATAAGTTGTCATGATTTACCATCAAGGGGGCGGGGCAAAGAGGGAGGCGGGGGTTGGGGGATATTAAAAAACTCCCAAACGGAAGGCTTTCTTTTGTGGTATTATTTGTTGGTAGATTATAACAAAAGACAGTCTTTTGACACGATACTACACAGAACACGTAATTACTGGACACAACAATGTCTAGAAAGCTCAGGGCTAACAATAACGCGAAGAAAGGAAGAAAGGGTTCAGAGACCAATTGTTTTTACTTTTTCAGTGTGAAAATCGACGCAACTTAGTTCAAAAGAAACGAAATCTGTAGCTTTGATGGTCTGCTAGGCCCATAAATTATAAATTATTTTAAAGCCTCTAAGTCGAGTTATATAAATATTCTAGTTCATGATTTGTTTACAACTGATCAAACAGAATATGTGACAAACACTTGCAGTTTGCCTGTACGAAGGAAGAGCGTTTATACGAATTGAAATCCTTTGAATATAAACGTCATTTTTAGGAGAGACTGAAAATGACTTATTCATTTGCTGCTATTATCAAGTTAAATTCGTATCATTATTAGCGTTTGTGCGGCACTGCATCCAATTGAAGTTCATAATTGAGAGAATTGAAAATGGGAAAGAAATCGTTAAAATTGTACAATTGATATTGTAAATGTGTAAATGTCTGGTGTGTATAAACTAACCTGGCTCAAGGAAGTATGACAATCTTTCTGCTGAATATTACAAGCATTTCAGCGAAGTGCTCTCGAGGAACAGACAAAAAGTCTTGCTATTTTAAATTGCAGCTGAAACAATACTTCATAATAATTGTTCCTATGTAAATCGGTTAACATGTTATAGTTCCCACTGCATCACTTAACAAGTTGGGGTGTTTAATTTCGATTGAAGAAGACAAAGCAAAAGATGTTTCGTATTGTTCACTGAGCAAATGCGAGCTTCATTCTCTAAGGAACTTTTTTTTATTATCGATTTATTAGGATTTTGATACACTTTTCTGAAGTACTCTCGAATAGAGTGCAGACCACTTAAACATACAACAATTCTTATTATTTTTATTGCAATGCCAACTCAATCCCAGCTAAAACAATAATGTTAGTAACTAACTTTTGATTTATGCTAATTAACTATTAGCACCTTGCATTGATGTTGAGACAAAAATTAAAATCTAAATATACTGCCTTGATAGAATACAAAGATTTGATGTAAAAAGATTAGTTTGCCAGTCAACTCAAATGTGATCTTAATCTTTCCTAGACTATGTATGACATACAATATGACTAACACTTTGTACTTTAATTTCGACTGTACTTACAAACTGCAAGAAAAAGTCATTATTGATTTTGTCCAAATTAACATTTTCGTAGTTTCCATAAAAGACCCAAATATTCCTCCTCAGTAAACACTGCCTCATGTGTAAAGATAATTGCGTCTTTTTCATGTAAACCGTGATTTTTTTTTTATCTCTTCTCGTAATACAACTGTGATCCATACGTCAGTATAAGTTTAACGTTTGAGTGAACCAGCTTAAAATTAAAATAAAACGCTGTAAAAATGTTTAAAAATTCATTAATAAAACATTAAGGTGGCTTAATACAGTTTTGAGAGGGCAAATCAGTCCAACCTTTAACTCTCTTGTACAATCTCCAGAAAAGTTTTTTCTTTCTCTTATCACTGTTTGTTACATCCTAAAACCATCTAATGTGATATTTGGAAAATAAAAATGCTGATAAACAGCTTAAATGGACGGCCGAGTGCTAAAGAGGGGACTGGCACTAGTAGTTAAAACCGCGTTTTTCTCAAAATCTACCCGTACGACCCTACCTCAAAATTTCAGAAATAGGAAATTGGCTTACATTTATCATTCATGCAAAATAATATAAAAATCTGTAAGACAGATTTTTCGAAAAATAGTAAAATGTGATATTTTGCCGATTCCTAAAATAGCTCAAAATCTGTCTTACAGATTTTTTCAAACTTTTGGCTGTAGACGTGGTTCACCCCTTAAATTTAATTGTGAAAGTTTCATTATAGGTTGTACGGTAGGTTTTCGAGAAAATCTTGATCAAAATCTGGCTTTTACGACCTCCGAAGCGAATCAAATTGCGCGTGCGAGCGCGCGCTAATATGACGCCATGCGTCGCGAGCGATAGTGAAAGACAGAATTAAAAACTTCTGTGTCGGTTGTTTATCCACCTTTTTTGTCGTTTTGTTTTCCGTCCCAGGTTTCAAGACCTATCTGAAAGTATTTTTAAGTTTTCTTTTGTATACAAATTTGGTAAAGCGCGGTAAAACAGATGGAACTCTTTTTCGTTTCTGTTTAGAGTTGCTAGCGCCATTTTAGCCCGCGCGAGCAATAATGACGTCAAGCAGAAAATCGTAGCGCGCGCCTTTGAGCCACGTAAAAACCGTATTCGGCCACCTTAAGTTCGGCCCGTAAGAAGGGCACCGTATCGCTAAGACTAATCACTTGCCGCTCTTAAGTCGCCGGCGTAATTAATGCGACAGTTTTGCCGCACAAAACTAAATTGCTAAACCACGCTATTTCAAACGTCGCTCATAAGCTGTACTTAGAGTTCATCATGTTTCATTAAAGTTCATTTCATTTCATTTCATTCTTCGGTTCATGAATGGAACGGCGTTTGAGCTGGCCCCATGGAAAAGAGGCATTATTGATTCAGGGCAAATTAACTTTTAGTGCCTTTTGCTTTGCGGTTAGTTTATCAAGAAATAAAAGATCGATCGCTTAATTTAATCGAAAATATTTCTGAGCCCAGGAGAAATACGTAACTGACTTCCTTTCTCCAACCATCTCCAAGTAACGATCATCTCTGAAGAGATCAGACATGTTGATTGAAAGGAAAAGTAATCGAAAAATGATTAAGCAAGTAATGAGATTTAGGGGGTATAATCAAAAACATTTTAACCGGCTTTGTTCCACGTATATACAGTAATTTATTTCGATATGTGGTCATTTTGTAATCAAGGTGAACATTATTTAAAATATCAAAATAACGATAAGTTAAATTGAGTCACTTCGTGGATTCAAAACATACCATTCTCCGTTTTGTTGATATCGTATTTTACATCATTTTATGCCCAAAATTATTCTGACTAAAACTAGAGTGTTTATTATCAGTAGTGCACGAAGTACACAACCATGTTGGTTATATTGTTACGCAAATAATTCTACCCGGCTTATTACATTGCTTTACGGTTTAAAAAGAGACGAAATGGCTCCACTAAAAAAGATTACACCCAACCTGGCTTATCGATAGATATGAAAAATGGTTTCCAAGCATAAAAACTATACGAAGTGTAGTTAAAAGCTTAAGCCTATTCCAACAGATCAAAGTAAAATTTTAGTTAGTCTAACTCAGTTTAATCCTTTCTTGCTCCTTTATGAATAATTGTTAATTATTCTGATATTTTCAAACCTTGCCAAAATATTATTTTTGAGGTGTTCTTCGAAGTAAAGATAATTTTGTATGCTACAAAATGACTTAAGTTGTAAGAGTGTTTTTTGAAAAATGGGAAGTGTTTTCAACCCAAAATGGTACAAAACATCGACTATAATTGAGAAGGAAGCTAAACGCAAAACTATAGATACAACACCTTAAACCGCGGAGGAGAATGTCTTCAATCTTCCAGGCTTCACCAATACTTTATCGTTCCTTTGAACTCATCGTCCAGTTGGGTCAAATTCCAAAACGTTTCAGCAAGTACTATTTTTCGATTTTTTCAAAGCATTTACTTTTTGGCAACTCCTTTGTCGCGCGCCAAGAAATTTCGCAGAGTAAATTATCTAATGATATTAAATACACTTAATTCTGAGCACAGTCTTGCTGTGCAATTACTTGAAGTAACCGAATTGTAAATTATTTACCAGAACCACTTCACTAAACACTTCTAGTATCACAAAATGAAATTTCTTATTAAAAGAGTTAAGTGGCAGATCAAAATAGTTGATGAATTTTTTTATTCTCATTTCGGGTAAAGAGAAATTAACCTGATATATTATTTCCTAAAAATTTCTGCACATTACCAATTCAATTTCTCATGAAGGCAAGCTTTAAACCTGTTCAACTTAGTAGCCAGGACGCACGGAATGCAATGCAGCGGGAACGCGTTCTCTCGCGCGCCGCCGACACGCAACGCACTTTCAGGCCTTGACGTATTCCAGGGACGAGGCGGGAACCCGTTCGAGTTCTCGCTCGTTTTGCGCGCTGATTACAGTTGAAGCAAACTCTTGCCCAAAACTCTCCGACGGGCTAGCCCTTAGGGCTACGGCTTTTTGTTTATAGAAGTGGGTAGCCCCTGCGCCCTGCTCGCGAACAGAGAATATCATCTGCGCCTTTCAATTTACATGTAAATGTTTCACTCACTTTCCGGTTTTTACCTTTAGTCACCTTTCTGATGGGGGCCTAGAACCTGTGCGGGTTCGACAACCCGTTCCCAGGGTCCCCTATTTTTCCTCCCTCGAGGGAGAGAGAGAGCGAAGAGCCTGGTTACGAGGTTGACGGAGTTTGATAGGAAATTGAAGACGGAATTTCTTATTCGGTCCGCAAATAACAAACATGTTAACACAGCTAAACTAATGTAAAAGCGTGGAACAAAAACAGGAAGTTTGAAGGCACTTCAACTTTGAATATAAAGAATAGATCGGAAATGATAAATTACAACTTTCCGAAAGGCGGAGAATATTATAGTGGTCACGCCAGGGGGAATTTTCCAGTTTTGTTAACGGCGGTTCTTTTTCATATCCCTTAAAGTCTTATTTTTCCTAACTGATCCTGAGACTTCTTTTAATGTTAGGGACTTGGTGGGAAACCGTTAAAATTTTCTTGAGAGTTCCCGCTCGTTTCGCACGCAAATGACAGTTGAAGGAAACTCTTGTCCTGAACTCTAACCAACCCATATTTAATCCCGGCGGTCTTTTCATTCACAGACGTGGGTAGTTCTGCGCACGAACCGAGCTGACTCGTCCCCAGTCGTCTTTCATATAGCACGCGGCAAAGATACAGTCATCATCCCCTGCTCCCCCACCTCGCGCGCGTGCTTCTCAGTTTGCCGCGTGCTATATGAAGACGACTGAGGACGAGTCAGCGAACCGAGCATGTCATCTGCGCCTTTCAATTTACTTGCAGTAAGCTTTTCTCCAAGTTCTTCGCAGAAAGCTGAAAAAGCATTTGATGAGGGACTCTGCCTCGTCCCCAGGCGCCGATTGGCCGGACATTGAGGCGGTCAGGCGGGAAAACAGGGAGCGCGGGGATTGATGGTTAGGGAGCGAGCCGCGGAGCCCCGTCCGCATCAGGCCCAGAACGCCAAGCGAACCGTGCACGTCAGTCCCACAACACCAAGCGAACCGTGCACGACCAAGGACAAGGACGCCTGGGGACGAGGCAGTGAGGGACTAGTACTGGTGCCGTATTCAACACCCCGTTCCCAGGCTCCTCTTTCCTTCCTCCCTCGTGGAAAAGAGGTTGACGGAGGTTGATAGGAAACTGAAGACAGAATTTTTTTTATCCGGTCCTCAAATAACAAGTTTGTAAACACAGCTAAACTAATGTAAAGTGCGTATCAAAAGCAGGACGTTTTAGGGCATCTCACTAAAAGAATAGATCGGAAATGCTAAATTACAACTTTCCGAAACGCGGAAAATGTTATAGAGGTCATGCCATGCGCCAGGGGGGAATTTTCCGGTTTTGATAGTGATTCCTTTTCATATCCCTTAAAATCTTAAAGTTCGATGTCTTATTTCTCCTAGCTGATTCCAATATTTCTTTTCTGTTAGTTCTGAGAATTTTGTGGTAGTGTTACAGACATCTTCATTTTCTACCGATTAACCGAAAACAGAGTTCGTAAAAACAAGTGAAATACAGCAAGAATTACTTGCGATCACAAACTGTTTCCAGAGTTTTCAATGCGGAAAAACGAAGCACAAAATGCTTAATTTTTCATACTATTATTTATTTTGCTTTTCTTATGCAGCATATTGCTCGCGTTTGCAGAGAAAATTAAAACAGCTCAGTTATGCAGTCATCTAGCTGCTATGTTGTTAACCTACTGATCTATTGTTTTCAAAGGCGGAGTAAAATTTATTACATTGTTATCTAGAAAAATCTTTTAGAACAAACTGCGCTTTTAATTAAAGGGCAGGCTGAGTAAAAAAATAAAAAAAAAAGGAAAAAGGAAAAAACGCAAATACAGCACGGAGCCAGGTTAACTTGCTAAACCCTGCAGGATTTAAAAGATTATGATTTACATGAATTCGCAAACACAAATCTCAACATTTTAATTGATCGTAAGTGTGAAAACCGTTTTATTTCATTGGTCACGTGCGGATAAATATTCTTTTACTCGGCTCCTTGAATTAACTTCACAAATTTCCGAAATAAACAGAGGCTAAAATATTCATTAACAAGTTCAAACTAATTATGAGCGACAAAAGCCGGTCGTTGATCAGTTGACTCACCTGACTCTCACAAAAGGCAACTGTGAAGGATTTCAAAATTCCGGTTTCGATCTATAATGTTCAGATTCGGCGTTGATAGCTCCGCCAGATGTGTAAAGAACAAGATTGTTAGGTTTGGTTCCACATCTGCCGAGAATAAAAACAATATACGCAGTGAAAAAGATTATTATCCTTAAAAATACAAATATATTTACATAAATGACCATTGAAAAGTTTAATCAAGCCTTTGAAAAGTACAGATTTCTCTCTTCAAAACCTGAATGCCTAAGCGAGATGTCACGTTTTACTCCGCTACAAAACTTTGGAGAGACATCGGTATAGAAATCACATGACAGTATCGGCAATAACAGGATATTTTCAAACTTAAATATATTTTGCAAAAGCTCATTCAATTCCGTCACATAAAACAACCTAATAATAATTTGACTTACCAATTCTTACAAGGGAATAAACCATTTTGTTTACATCTCTACAACATCAACTTTCACACCATCTTGTAAGCATTTAAACTTTACATGGCGAATCTGAGTGGTATTTGCCACAGAGGATATCAGCTGGATTTTCAAACTTCCCGTTATTTCGAGATTTATACTGATCGGTCAACGGCTTCAAAACATGTTGACATTAATAAGCTAATTTGAATTGCAAAATCTGTAACGTTTTTTCGTAACCTGGCGAATTTAAACAAAGCGCAATTCGTAAACACCAATGAGATTTCGCCCGCAACGCGTGTTGTAACTTGTAGGTCTTTTCAGAATGCGGAAAAAATTATAAAGAACTAGAAAATTCGCCGATGGTAAGCAGATCGCTCTAAGAGGAATAAAAAAACGTAAGTGGAACTGCATAGATTGAAAGGAACTGGCTTGTGCAGTGAGTAAACACAATTAACTACCGATATGAGTCTTTCTATAAAATACTGTGCAATGTACCGCGACTTTAATATCAACCATGTTTGTAATTCCAATCTATTTTTATTCCAGCCCATCATCTTTTTACCATCTAAACATTCTGTTGAGCTTTGATGTACGTTAGAGGTTTTTAAAAGTATTTTTTAAATAAGAATTTGTTAAATGCACTATAAACGAAGTGAAATACGTTATAAAGAATTGAATAGCAACAGGATTTGGCAAAACTGCATTTTCGGCCTAGATTAATCTTTGGCCTGCGGGCAAGATTTTATAATAAACTGACAAAACGATTAAATTTGAAAATTACAACATGGTCGTGAACAAAAGTAACCAAGTGACCAAAAAACAAATTAATCTGCTAGAGAATGATATTTAGATATTCATATATTTTGCAAGCGGCTAAATATTCTACTCGATACTTAGTTTCACAATATAACCAACGGTATAGGGCAATCGTTTGAGGAAGAAAAGTTTTAAAGTTGCAGAAAAAGAAAAAGAAATACAATAAAGCGAGTAAAGAATGTCTTAAACGGTGACTGTAAAAAAAATGATGCGAATACGATGTGAGCGATGATAATTTTTGCGCGCTGCTTAAAAATGTTGTACATAAGCTGAAGATCCTAAATAAGGTCAAATGAGGCCGTGTCGGGCCAGGAATCACGCGATGACATGTTTACTTCAGCAGAACCACGTGCTCTTGACGTTGATCGCTGCGTGTTTGTCTTACATAAAGTACTGTTCTGCTCAAATAAAATACCGCTGATAGCTAGGCCTGGTTCCAAGCACTCAGATTGTAGGGTCGGGTGGCATACCCTTCGAGAGAACAATAGAACAAACAACAGGAACAATGCCCTTAGCTCCAAAAACAATAATAAATGCTACTCTTATCATCTCTTATCCTGATTGGAAAACTGAATAAACACCACAAGCATTTTGTTTCTCACAAGCAGACAATTACAAGTGACGAGATGGAAAAAGTGGCACGCAACGCATGCAAAGGCGATGATTGTCAGAGCGGTTCAGAGCCACGTTAAATTTTCAAAATATTAAGGTGGCTCTGAACCGCTCTGACCGAATTTTTCTTAAACTTTGCCAACTTTTTGGCAAAGTTTAAGGAAAGGCATGCTGTACATACCTCAACAATAAGAAATGGGGAGTCACCCAGCTCATGTTCGAGTTATTAGCACTGAAAGCTAAAATTAATACGGGAGTTTTAAAAGTTTTTTTGTTTCTACGGTAACCACTTATGCCAAGAAAATGATCACAACTTATCGACCAATGATAGGGCAATTGTTTCATACCATTTCTGTAATAGTAGATGATAAAGTGTTTGAGAACTGACCCATCAAAGAATAAAGTCTATAAATTATTGAATGTGTACAGTGCAGCTTAAATTCCCAGAACTTACAATAAAACAAATTATAGTAATCAGCAAAAAGCAATGTTAAATATAAATCACTTTAGTTCACACCTTTGACTTTATAGAGAAGTTTAACAACCCTCACCCCCCCCCCCCTCCCCCTATTTAAGGGAGAGTTGCACGGGTGCGCGCGAGGAGCTTTCTATTTCATTCTGCGTTCTCTCCCCCCAACACCCCCAACTCAGGCCTGACTGTAGCTCATGCACCGTTGTTCCAGAAGCACGCCGTCTGACCGCAATAAAAATAGAAACGTGACCGTAAACTTCATGGCCACGCGAAACTTGATCCCGAAGAAATGTATATAACTAATATGAACTCCGAATTAAAGTAAAATCTAATCGCGCGCGATCAGGGAATGATATGCCACTTGCCTAATGTATCTTCAGTTCTTGTATCTTCGTCGGGCATTTAGCCTATTCCTGTGGTTATTTTATGATTGCATTTGCGATAACAGCAGAGCGAGAGAGTGTTCATGGCATCTTCGACGTTTTCTCTCTAAACAACCTTAAAACGCGAACATTCGAAACATAGTGAAAATGTAATTTTAATACTATAACTTGCGCGCGATTTAAGGCTAGCATTGAAATAAAACAGTTCTTCGACGATTTAACAAACGTACTGAGTAACCAAATCAAATTACGTCAAAAAAGGTTGTCATTTAGTAAAGATTTCTAGAACGCCGAATGGTTAGAAATGTATCGTCGATCGCCTTTGACAACATCAACTACTGAAATAACTCTTATGTAAAAAGTTACGCAGTGAAGGACAACGATTCGTAAACTACGTAATGCTTCAATTGGTGTGTATATACAAGGAAAACTACGTTATATTTGTTTCAACGTGTGAAGGAATTAACAAGAAAGAATACAAACCTCTCTATGAACATAGTTCCGCTCTAGCTTCGGCGGATTCATACAACACGAATTTCATTGGTATCTGTCTTCAGTTAGCGAAAATGTCATCAATTCTTGCTAACTTGAAATCGTCGCACTGTTTTCCTCGAAATAACCACAAGACCGTGGCAGACGGGACAGAATTTAAACACTGCTTCTAGATTGTCGAAGTGCTGTAAAATGAAATACGAGAATAGCGCGTCTAGGATTACAGCGAGAAGCTGTGACGCGGATCATGTAAGGCCATGTAAAAACAAAACATTGATAACTGGCGTGTTTTTTTTCCGCTTCCTCGATCTCAAGATCTAGAAAATAAATGATCATGAAAATAAGCTAGTGCTCAAGAATTCTGTAAAAAGCTTTTGAAATTAGTAATATTTGTTCTTTTATTTGATTGTTTTATTGTTGTTGTTGTTTCTTAGTCTCGTGCAGTGGGAGATTTGGCCTGACTGGCATTTAAAACGGATTACATAAACGTTCAGTTTCATCCGCACACACAATCTAGACTTTTTCTGAAATCCGCTTTTAGATTCAGTAGTCATTATCTGTGGTTAAAATTACTTTTCTGAAATCATTTTATTTCCGAACAAACACAAAGATGAGTTTGACGGGAAAATAAAGGTAACAAAGTGACAGAAAACTTGTCATCAACTTGTTTTGCGAGTATCAACTCCTAGCCTGTGTACAGCCGTCCCGCTTAGCGGGACGGCTGTACACAGGCTAATCAACTCCCACACCGCCCGCCAATAAGAAGACGGTGTCACGCCAAGCCATATTCATCTTTAGAAAATTTCTCTCCCTTTAGCCATTCCAACGGAATAAACGTTTCACCACCCAACGGGCACGGTATGTTCGGCCGTTAAAGTAAGAAACTGTTGAAACGAGATATTGGAAAAATCCTTTTAGCATTCCTAAAATCTTCCTACAGCGCGCGAGCGATAGAGAGCCGAAGGCTGAGTTTGGCGTGGCAAAAAAATCAGCAATGTACTTATGATAAGTTGAAGTGCATTCTTATCCCTCGCCTGGAATGACAAAAATTGTTCTCTCTCCACTCCCTTAGCCTGCGTCGCAGACTGTCTAACCACCGGTATACTTCTATAACAAGGATTTTGTGACGTGTCCGGCTGCAACGCAGGCAACACTCTAGACTTGCCACAAGTCGACCTCACGAGTTTTCACAGTAGTTTTCACAGTAAATAAGCGAGCGAAGCGAGCCTTTTAGGCCGCGAAGCGGTCGTGCGAACAAGAAGGACTTTATTGAAAGTCTAGCAACACTCCCTCGGCTTATTTCCTTTTTCTCGCCCCAGTTCTTCGCGATCGTTTGGGTCGAGAGGACGGCTGAATTTCAGACTATGGTCTACCATATCTACGTTAAGATTTACATCAAACCAACGCAAAGAAACCACGTTATACAAAGTAGAAGTAAATTGTTGTTGAAGGAAGAAGGGAGCCATAATAATTTGTTGGTGTTTTTCCAGTCCACCAGGACAAAACTTACAAAAAACCGGCCTGACTTTTTCAAGTTAAGATTTTATTTCCTGATGGCATTACAATAATATGACTTGTTTATCGCCTCAGTACACTTGCATGGTGATTTTTAACAAAATTGGACCCCTATTTGTAGTTTCCATATGACTTTGGGCTATTGAGTTTTGAAGTGAAACTGGCAGAGAGTTTCCCTTGTAAATATTTAAAGCTATCTTGATAATACGGATACTTGGAGTCAAGGAACAATGATAAAATCTTTCAAACAAAACTATGAAATACGAGAGACATACTCCTTTCAAACGTTTAATTCATTAAAATGTAATTTAAACACTAGCTTGCCGGTAGCGTTATAATTTTACCCCTTATACCCCATTAAAAAAAAACTAGAAAATATAACAGCACTGACTCGATACTGATTAGCGTTTGAAGCAAATTCCAAGCAACAATTTTAAAAAATAAACTGAAAAACATCTTTCTAAGTTTAAAGCCCTTTCCCTGGTTATGAACCGACACATATCGAGCCTGTGATCTCAATGATATTCACAACGCATTCTATAGTTTAAGCCATGTTGCTGTATAACGGTAAAAAAGTGGCAATGCTTTTAAATATTGCCACTTTTGGCATTATTTTCTGGCATGAAGACGAGAATTACAAATTTTAATTTCAAGGGGCCACACACCAAACATTAATTTTTAATTTACCCTCCGGCGATGTTTTAAAAAATTTTAAACAGTATATAACGTTGTTTTCCTGAAGCATTTTTCACTCCGGGAGATAAACTTGATACTTCGTAAATTGGGAAAGAAGGAGTTAACTACTTCTTCACATTCTTACATTGCTTCTTGCTTGCGGAAAACAACGTCAACTTTATCTTTATTATTTACAACGTCAACTACAATTTTAAAATTTTTAAATAACTGGATCAGCTAAAATGATTTAGGATTCTCTTGCAATTCTCTGAACTCCAAAGGGCAAACCATGCGGCCATTTCTAAAGATATCACATAAATCTGTCACTTATAACGTCTAAAGTTAAGCAAGAACTATAACTATAAATTTTGCAAACATAACTCTGAACAACTTTTTCAGTGCTGTTTTGGAAAATTATCTTTACGCTAAGTGCTTTTTTGTAAAAAAAAAAGGTGGTTAAAACTAGGAATCATATCTTGTCTGAAAGGAAGAATTTTGTTATCAATGAACATCGAACGCACCAAACAATATCTCGTTGCATTTTAAGTATTATACAAAATTTTGCTCAACAAACAACACATTGTTTGTCCTCTTAATGTTCATGAGGAAAACCCATTTAAAGCACTACAGTTGTCAATCAAGCAGCTTATGCCAGCGTGCTATTGGTTTGTTGTTAATTCTCATCTCGTTCCAGTGATCAAACTGGCTCCCGGTGGAAGCTGGGCCGAGAAAGATTTTTCCCAGTAGCTCTTCCTCAGTCCTCTCTGACATCTGGTTCTTCACGGCCAACATAAAACTTGTTTGGTGCAAGATCCCGATTGGGATGTGGAATGTTAGAGTTTCGTTGAACACCGGATTTCTGTTTGGTTCCTTTATAACTGTTTTCTTTTGCTTCAGTATTTTTCCATCGTGGATGAGGGATACTTCCACATAGGAGGCTAGATAACAGGACACAAACGAATAAACATATTTTTTTAAAAAAATACACCAAAATCTGTGTTTTACTCGTTTTCTATCTTAATCAGCCGGTCGTTTCGTTATTATTGCTCCCCCCATGTAAAACTTCAGTACAGGCAGGGTTAGGGTACTTGAGGGGTAGAAGTTTCCCCCAAAAAATATTGTTATCATTTACAGTATATAAGTAACTATATCGAGTCATCCAGACGGAACGAGGTCAGTGCACATGAAGTAAGTAATTTGAAGGCCCGGTTCAGACGCCGTACTTTTCATGAGCCGAACTCAATTCGAATTTGGACCGACCCAAATTGACAAAAGTACGCCTCTTGATTCAGACGCCGTACTTTTTGGCCGTTCCGAGGCCGTTCCTAATACAGTTCCAATAATTGAGGTAAACTGCTGGCAAAATACATTATAATAATTTATGAATTAGGATCGGCACATGAAAAGTACGGCGTCTGAATCAAAGCCGTTCCAAAGGCGTTCCACAGGCGAAATTCTCGGCCAAGCCAGGCGGAAAGAACGGGTGAGCCGTTCCAAATTGAAATAGCCGTTCTAATTTGATTCAGACGCCGATCTTTTCATGTACTTAATTCAAGGAATTAGGTTCGGCTCATGAAAACATCGGCGTCTGAACCGGGCCTAAGTCCCTGTCTAAGGACACTAATTGTGTCTGAAAAATGCACCAGATTGCATCTCAGCGCATATTCATTTCAAAACATTTTCGGGGCATGCCCCAAACACCCCCTCCCCCCCCCCCCTAGGAAGTTCGTGGCCCATTCGGCCCACTCCCCTAAACGATAAATCTTAGATAGAACAGGAGAGGAGATAAGTAGAAAGATAAGTCGAAAATAATCGTCAACAAAACAATCGTATCACTATTCGTATACGGCTGATGGGTAAAAACTGGCCAAACGCAGTAGCAAGTAGATTGAAGTTTTCAATCTTGCGATGACTTGTGTTTTATTCAGGGCTAACCCCAGCATTAAATTCAACGGTACCCATTGATACACCTGGGTGAAGAGAGGCAATGTGAGAGTGAAGTTTCCAGACCAAGAACACAAAACGATGACCTCGGCGAGGGCTAGAACCCGTTCGATCTGGAGTCAGCACTAACTTTTTGGCCATCGCGCCTCCCCTAATGTATTGAAGTGATATTAAAGGGGAAATTATATAATGATCAGTTATCTAAAGAAAAGTTACTTGCCTGGATCTTCTTGGTTTTCATTTGCAGGAAGGTTTCTTGCTCTAATTATAACTATTGTTAATCTCTCAGTAAGTCTGAGATATCCCAGGGAAATCATTAACTCCCCAAGAACACCCGACGCCTGGAAAATAAAATAGAATTACATCAGGTAACCGTCCATAACCCTAATGACTTCAACGGTAATCAAGATTTAATCCCAGGGATATCTCCAAGCCGGAACAGAATGAGAAAAAGTGACAGAAGTGATATTTTGGATATTCGTTCTATTCAAATACCAGGGCTGATTCTCGAAGAACAATATAAGAGTATAGCCCTTTTCGGATGCCATGCCGTCTATGTTTTAAGAGCCAGTTGCCTAGCCCTGCGTTGTTCCTCGCGAGGCAGTGGGCCACTCTAGAAAACGATGTTTTTGCATCGCGCCATACAAACAAATAGGTGAAGAAACCCAGATTGGCTTGTGTAAAATTCTTGTTGTTTTTTTTTTCATCAGACAACGTGCGTAAACACGCGCGCATTTTTTGTTTTTGTTTTTATTCAAAAGTGTTTAACCAACGTGATTTTGGATGAAGATTTCAGATCGTAAGCCGGGTCTTAACTTTGAGCCAGTGACAAAAACCAAAGAGGACACGTAACTGGTTAAATTTCGAATTTAATCTAAGGTCCAAGCTCCAAGCACCCGGCTGTTAGTGAACTTACCTTTTGAACGGCTTGAATACTACGAAACAGCAATATCTCTCTTGAAAGGCTGAGCCCGCGGGCCTCTAGATCAGCGAGATACACTGTGTGATCACCAAGCGGCTCGTGCTGCGAGAAGCGATCAAAACAACAAAGCGTCATCTTCAAACTTTGTGCCTGGAGCTTCTCGTATGCCACGCGAAATTCAAACTTTTCCTTGAACTCAAGATTCTTGCACTTTTTGACCGCTTTGGTCTGGAAAGAGCGGTGATTCTGCGGCAAGATTTTGAGCGTGACGTAATAGTTGTCGTCATCAGTTCGCATGGAAGGAACTTCTTGCAATTGGACCTTGTGGATGACGACCATCAGGGTAGCTCTGAGAAAAATTACAGTCGGAAATATAAATTAATTTATAACTGTAGGCATGTGTAACCTAGGGTTAGATTTTAGGCTGTTTTTTAACTCGTATATCGTCAAGCGAAAGCAAAACTCACGACTAGGAAACTGTTCTCCTTTCCATTTTTGACACTCAACGATATGTGGCTTTGAGAACTTTGGACGCCTTGCAGACCAAAGTTTTGCTACTTCCAAGAAATAAAATTGTCTTTAAAATACTTTCGCTTTCTTTCCTGCAGTTACAAGTCAAGTTTGGGTTGGAAATAGCCCAGGCTTCAAAGCGATAATAGGAGCTCAAAATAGTGACTCCTCTTAGTGAGTACCAACGAGACTGGGGAACAACATGCAGGCCTTTGCGCTCAAGACCCTGTTACCTCATGGAGTCGTACTGTAGCGACACTTTGATCTTCCCAGCGGTTTTCTCGGGTGGAACATTCATTAATCCTGTCTCCACTAACTTCTCCTCGCTCTGCAAAGAATCTTCACACTTATGCATCTACAATACTCAAACGCAACATTTATGTTGTTAGCCAGGCCTTTAGGAAACATTGTTGCGGAAACGTTGTTTCGGAGGCACCTGTTTCCTAGTTTAGCCGCGCAGGAACATATGTTGCGGAATAACAAATTTTGCTTCACGGAAACAAAAAAATGTTTCTGCCTCAGGTCAAAAACAGTTTTGTTTCCCGGACACCAATTTTGTTTCCGAAACATATGTTGCCCAGTTCAGCCACCATGGAAGCAATGTTGACTAGCGTGTGCGCATGCGTGACACTTTGTTCTCGGATCATTGTTTTCTAATTCCTTGCTTCCCGCTAATTTAGCCACCTAGGAAACATGACAAAAAACAATGTTTCCTAGTTTAGCCAGGCCTTAAGAAGACAAAGTGCACGTTATGCTCATAGAATCAATTCTCTTCATGACTAATTGCCTAAAAGATATTAACAACTCCAATAGTTTTGAGCTGACAAAGGCATTTCCATCTAGCAAACCGTTGTTAGTGTGTATAAATAAATTAAGAATGGTACATGAAGACAATATTACATCCTTGAATACTCGTAAGGAGTTTTCGAGAGCACGAAAGCTAAGCACTAACTCATCAACTCACTAAGTCATTGTTTCTGCAACGTCCTACTATAAAATTGTTACTTCACTTTTTGGGTAGTTTTTGTTCTGTTTGTTTTTTCACACTATAGTTTGTACTCCTTTCAGTATAACTGAGCAATGGGCCCATTGCATCTTACGGTCACGTGGTCCAAAATAATACCTCGGTGGCGGGTAAGCTACGCTCTGGGACATCCAGAACAAAGAAAAGTCAAGCGTGACTGGTTGAAGTTGCTTGTTTTGGATGTCCCAGAGGTTTGCTTGCCCTAGGCTTTGGTAGATTGTGCTCCTAAAAGTGGCATATTATGCTACTAGCAGTGCTCAAAATTTTGCCAAATTATGCAAAAATTATGCCTGAATTCCCAAATTATGCTTCTGATTTGCGAAATTATGGTCACAAAATGACGTAGATTCTGTACATAGATGTTCACAATAACGACACAAAATTATGATGTTTTTCAAATAAACTGTTGTTGCAAATTTATTTGTGTTTTATGGCAGATTGTCACGGCCGTCAGCTGTGCAAATTAGCTGCTCGCATCTCTGAACCGTTTGTAAAATGCCTCCAACGACTTAACAATCACAATTGTATAGCTAAAACACGCATTGCAAGAACAAACTACCTAAATTTCATTTATTTCTGTAGAAAGTACACCATATTTCCCAATTTGTTTGAATTTATGCTCCAAAAAGTGCTAAAAATTGCTAATTATGCCGTGGCAGTGCTCGTTTCACAAATTATGCTTTTTAGCTCCAATTATGCTAGCACAATCTACCAAAGCCTAGCTTGCCCTCTAGCGGGGTGTTATTTTGTACCACGTGACCGTTACTATCGAATACTATTCGTTTCTACCCCGAATAAGTCTTTATTGTGCGCACACCGAGATACTCTCTTGTACGATAAATCCGCGACTGCCGGGGAGAGAGGGTACGTCACGCATTCGTATCGTTAGGTATTGGAAAGGAAACACTGCGTCACGAGCCAAGAGAGCATATGCGAACTCTCAGTTGAATGCGATTAGCGTTGTACCAGAAAAGAACCTGGACCGGATTGTTCAAAGCACGATTAAGCTAATCCAGGATTAGCGCGAATTTTGATTTCAGTTTTTCAACTTTTCCGTGAGATTTTCAGTTTATATTTTCCGCCGTTCAGTTTTGCCGTTGAATTATCTAAACTCCACAAAACGTAAGCATTAAAAACACTTTTATGTAAAAGAAAAGGAACCCTCGATTAACTTTTAATCCTGGGTTAGTGTAAATTGGTTTTCGAACAACCAGGCCCTGGAGGTTATTTCCTCTCATTTTTACCCGCGCACCCCCGCGCGCTCACGGCATGCGTTTACTAAATTAAGTTACCCTTTTGAGTTCATCATATGTCCTGGGTTGTATTGGTATGCACTTGGTGTCCGCCACTCTAAAAGGATGCCACCCTGGCAAGTGGTCGATGAAAGACGTCTTCGGGTCATCAGGAGAGGTCTCCCCTTGCGCCTTCCTCATAACGAACCTTATCACCAGGGCAATGTAAAACATTATCACCAGCATGAGTGCGAGGCTAATGATTATAATTAGAGTTGCATTGGTCTCCATGATCACGTGGTCTGAATCTTTCTGAAAGGAACAATTGAAGTAAGAAACACAACGTACTTTCTTCCAGTTTGATTTTTTTGGGGGATGCGGGAAAACAAATAAGCAAGAAATTATAATGACGGTGCAAAAGTCACGCAACACAAAAAGTAGCGAGAAAATTTCACGTTTTTTAGTAAATCGCAAAAACCATCCGCTGATTAAAGATGAGACGCTGAAAATTGCCGATACAGCAAGCTGATGTACCAAACAGAGCCGATTCGTTTGAGATGACCATTTTTTGAAGGCAATATATTATTACTCTGTTCTGATATATAATATAATTTTTTTCAACAAGTTATGTCCCTTTTCTATCTGTATATATATAGACTGAATAAGTTCGGGGCGTTTTATTCGAAATATGGCAAATACTTTTATTTCATTAGATTGATCGACCCTCCGAAAAATGCGAAAGTTGCAACTGAAAAACGCTGCTAAATCCAAAAGAAACGAAGGTCATTACTTTCGGAATAACGATATTTTTATATATGGGTGTTCAGATATACGCGTTAAAACACGTGTTAAAGCTAAACGCCAAATACATGTATTCACCACAGAAAACGAATGCACATAATTAACCGAACTCTCTTGCAGTTCGCACCACATTTTGCGCCAAAAATTAGGTGGGTTTCTTCACAAATCTCTTTTGAATACGATAGAGCAACATAAAAAGCATTTTGTTTGAGTCGTGGTCATCAGACTAAGAGGTTTAACTAACTCGGACTGAACAAAAAACTTTATTGTAAAAACTCAGTTGTTTGTTTGTCAAGATGGAGTTTAACAAAACTAACAAATAACACAAACTTTTAAACTGAAAAAATGCAGCTTCGTAACTTTAAACCTCCTACTTGTTTTAGACAAGTCGTCAGCTTTCTAGATAATCTAATTGGATCGAAATAACGTAAAGAATTTTTCTGTAAAGTCCATCTTGAAGCTATAGTTGAACTATTTTGTTTAATTGTTGTTTCACTTCAGTAACTTTTGCGCCAAAACTGATGCTTCAAGGGCGAAAAATAATGCTTATGATTAATCTTTCTTTTCTGCGGGAAAACATAATTATAAATGGTCTGATAATCAACAAGATTTTCAGAAAGTGTTCTCGATACAACACAAACATGATGATACAGAGTAATAACCTCACCCCGCAAGACTTGGAGGAATAAAAACTGCGTTTGGTAAACTGCAATTCGTGATTAACGTAATTAATTGTTATTAATTAGGGAAATGATTATCTAAAGCGTAAAAAGGTAGCTGAATAATCCAGCTGATACAGGGCATTGGTGCAGTCAAACAACTGAAGGTTGTTACAAAAAGCATTTTGAAATGAAAATTTAAAATAAAGAACTCGTAACACAAACACATTGATAAATTCGTACACGAGTTATTAGAAGTGGAATTGAGAGAGTGCAGATAGTTCCCGCCAAATTATAAGATCAGCGTTGCGTGACATTAAGTATTAGACTGTCACTTGATTTTTTTTTCGATGGTGGAGTAGCAACCCTTTGAAATCTAGTATGGAATAAACTTAGTAATAAATGCTTTTCAAAATGGCGATAAATTCCGATCTGTTTGCAGTATTTGTGATTTAGACGAACAGTCATACAGATCGCCCTTGAACCTATTCTAAAGAACGAAGGGTCTTAGTAAACAATTGATGCAGTTTTTTCTCTCTGGCTTTTAGTAATTTGGCGGCCAGTGAACTAAAAATACGTGAAACGGCAAAATATAAGCTCAAAATGGCTAGTAAGAGCATTTAAAATAGTAAAACGTATTTCATTAAACGAAAGAAACGTCTATAGCATAGTTAACTATATAGTATGAACTTTAATCAAATATAGTTCCACATGGTAAGACACAGTCTCTGTTACTTTCGGCAGCTTACTAAGTGTAAAACTTAATACATCTTCAAAGTATCGTTTAAAAAATATAGCGAGGAAATATACATTTATCTTGATAAAACTTTATTAGAAGTTTCTTCGTACTATTTTCGGCAGACCCTGCCAATACATTAATATTCAATTACAAGTGCATAACTTCCGAGACTCAAATTTTACCGTTAAAAGTTTAAAACTTGTTCAAGTTAAAAGATTATTCAGTGCAAAATATCTTCTACGAGACAATGTGGATAAGAACTTACCTTTTGAAAATTAATTTGTATTTCTCTCCAGCCCAACTTGCTATATGCTTTATGTCGCTTGTAGCCGATCGTTTGATTCGGCTTTCACGTACTCTAACGGAAGCCCACTTTAGGCGCTCAGCCAAGTTTGAAAACGTTTTTGTTTCAGTAAATTTGACTACTCCAGCTTCCAAGCTTCGCCATTTTCATGGCAAGCTTGGAAGCAAGCCGTTTCCAAGGCCTCTGTGAAATGCTACATATCTGTGGTCCATTAGATAGCGCGCTCTATATTAATATGATAACAACAGAAAAAACCGCCAGTTTTCTGCTACCGTTAAAATAATTCCGCTGTTGTATTATTCATATTTGTTGAAAATCAATTGAGCGTGACTTTTGAATCTTTTGTTTTAAATAAACAAACCTTCTGAAAAGAAGAAAAACATTAGCATGTCTAATGTACAAAAGAAACGTATTTGACTAATTTATGTTACTTTCAGTCATAACATTTTACATGCATGCATGGACTTCGAGATAATTCCGCTGAAGTAAAATGTGAAGTCCAGATCGGTCATTTTATATTTCGATGCCACTCTATACAAACTACACGTGAAATTGTTGAAAAACCTTGGCTTTGATTTAATTCCGCCGTTTTTACAGGTCATCTAGCCACAAGAACTTCTCAAGGAACTTTGAGTTTAGTATTCATGTTCAAAAGCGCGCCATATATCATCTC
The DNA here is from genome assembly GCF_052425735.1 of Oculina patagonica. Classification (NCBI taxonomy): domain Eukaryota; kingdom Metazoa; phylum Cnidaria; class Anthozoa; order Scleractinia; family Oculinidae; genus Oculina; species Oculina patagonica. The sequence continues at coordinate 1,172,433 of NC_135764.1, forward strand.
TCGAATATGAGTCAATGATCCGTCTCCACAAAGTTTACAAATTACTTGTCCCTTGAGGCCCAGAAATCAAACGCGTTTTATACTCAAATTATTTCACACTGATGATTCGTGATTTAATATTGCAAGAAGCTAACACAAAATTTCCGTGTATCGCGAGGGACACTCGCGCGATAATGAGCTTCTTGCGAGACCGCATGCGCGCGTGATCAAAAATTCAATCTGCTTCTGGCGCATACACCTTTCGAAGACCAAATTGATTTTCCATAATGTATTTCAGACCTGACTTCTACAATTTTTATCCTTATTGCGACCTGTTTTCAATCATTGCCTTATTTCAGACCTGGAGGGGTATATTTTATGGCTGCAGATTTTTAAACCCGGTGCTTTTTCTTTGCTTCTTTGCTTTCTCTCCTGTACGTATGTTCAGTTTATATTAACATGTCGGTTTTGTAGTTCCTGTTAAAAAGGTATACCCTAATACATTTCGCATCAAAATTTCCGAATCCATAGCCTTATTTCAGTCTTAAACAACTGAAAAAAATTCTTTCCCATGGAATCAACATAACTTATTTAGCTTATATGCATTTATTTCGGTAGTATGAAATGGATATAATTAAATCTGCAAGACCACTGAGCGACAAACCGATGAATGGTGCCGGATCTATTGTAGACCTGGATCAGTAAAGTATCAAAACTGAAATATATTTACGGCGGCAGACTGATTCAAATTCGGCGTTAGCGATGAAAAAGCAACTAAAAATATATTTCGGTTTGCAAAAAAAAAAAGCTTTTTTTCAGGCACTGAGCGAAAAAGAAATGTGGGAATCGTAAGTATAAAAGTATAAAAGTTTGAAATAAAATGCGTTACAATGATCACGGGTCATGAATGGCTCAAAATTTTGCAGTGCTTGCAAAATTAGGCTTCAGCTCGGAATGCTCGCAAAATTTTAGAGAGTGCTCGTTTGCTAGCTCGAGCATATTTTTAAAAGTGCTCGCATGCTCGAATTTTAGTGGAGGTACTCTTTTCAAAAGTTTCTCTTTGCTCGCAAGGTATAAACTTTTGTCAATGCTTGTACTCAGTCGCAAAAAAAACGCTGTGCTCGCATGCTCGCAAAGACCATTCGATACCCCAATGATTGATCGTTATGGGCTAAGTAACAAGTGTAATTGGCGTGCTTCGTCACGTCTTTTTATGCCAAGGAGACGAGCAAAATGCACTGGGCCGCGATCAAAATGCTGCTAGTGTACGCAGGATCTATGAAAGACCTAATCAAAAACAATCAAATGAAAAAACAAGAAACGTGAAACTGCAAGACTGATCGAACTGCGTAGAAAACTTAATGCGGCAGAGACATGATAGAGACCAATCCGAGAGTCAAGAATGCATAACTGTAGACAGCTGTTTCGGACTCTTTAGTCCTCGTCAGTACAGTATAATGCCACAGAGAACAGAATGTGCAGCCAACGCGAGTCAACTATTACAATCCTTGTGCGCCCTCTCCTCGTGGTAATGACACCACAAATTCGAAATGTCTGTCCACGTCACAGCGCGTGACTGCAAACAATGAACAAACATGTAATGTAATGGATGTAATGTTTTGGCTTTGTTGATTAAATGGCCATTTTTTTGCCATTCCCAAAACCTCAAAACTCAGTGAACGCTTCGGACAACACCGCAGATCTATCCAGTAAGGCTACATTTCAACCAACCTGGCCACACAATCAACGACGTTCGCCTCATCCCGCTTGAGCTAATACGGCAGCAAACGTGACCCAGTCAAATAAGCTCGCGAAGCAAATTAATCAACAAAGCATAAAACATTACATCTCCTTGGCATAAATAGACGTGACGATACACGCCAATGACACGTGTTACTCAATCCTTACACCTGTAGCAACCATTGTAACGCATTTTGTTTCAAACTTTCATTTGTAACGATCCTTTCACTTTTCCCACGTTTCTTTTCCCCTCAGCCCCTGAGTAAGGTTTGTATTGCAAAACGAAATATAGGACAAATTTGTTTAAAGCATTTTATGGGTAGAAGTAGACAGCTACGCACGTGCTGAATACTCTTGTACTCTTGTAGGCTTGACAAACGCGAATTTGCTACGTTTTCTTTCTCTTCAGATATGTGGAAACAAGGTACTTTAAGCCACGCCGCATTCAAGAAGAATTTTCAAACCTCAAAGACATGCGACAGTTAAACTAAAGGTACAGAAGAAGTCCTCCTGAGAGGAGAAACAAAATCTTCACGCGCAAAAATACAAACTTGTACATTTCGTCTAGGCCAATATGCAAATTTCAGTGAATACCCAGACCACCTTTCGGTATTGTCGCAATGCACTTTTGTGCTTTTTCCGACAACCTTTCTCCAAAGAGCTGTAAATGGACGAACTATTCGGGAAAGCCGAAAGCCGAAAAAAATTTCGACGGAGGGTTGGGGGGGGGGGGGCTGTTAGGGGTGGGGTGGGAAATATATAACGAACAATTTCATCCAGTCTCCATGGAGTAGCATAGCAATACTCCAATATGCCTTGTGGCCTAGGGTTGTCATAAAGAAATTCCCACACTTTTACCAAATTCTACATCAATCATTTAAATTTTATTCTCCTAGTTCCCTTAAGTTACGAAACTCGGGATAAGCCCTCGCTGCGTGGACCAAGTTTGGTGGCTGAGTTTGATGTTACCCTGTTTCCCAGACGAGACAATAGAATATTCGTGGTTTTCACGTGACGTCATCAAAATTCTAAAACCCAGAATCGCAAGACCCCTGAGTTTTTATCCTTCCATGACAATTAGACGTCCTTAATATATATCCTTTTGAAGGTTTTTAGCTCGATAGCATTCGCCGTCTTTAAGCTAGAGCATTTTGAATTTCGGAGTTTCGCGCCACACGAGATCAAAGATGGTCGCCGGAAGGCTGTCACGTATTCTTTAAAAAATGCCTAATCTTGCGATTTTTAACAATCTGGACAGTTGAGGTTCCGCGAGAAGTGTTTTTGGCAATGTTTACTTGTTCATAAGGGTGATTTGACCGCTTTTGTAGCAGAATTTAATGCCAGATGTTTTCATTGATTTCCGGGCTCCAACATGGCGATTCCATACTGTGCTCTCTAAATTTGCGTGAAACATTTTGACTGATAACTCCAGTACGGAATAACGTACAGACCTGAGACTTGGACAAGTAGTTTATATAGTAGTTTTCTACAACCTGTAATATTCTTGATCTTTTCGACTCAATAGTTTTGGATTTAGTTTTTCGCAGCGTGACAGTGAAAACCACCTATTTGCCAAGTTTACGAAACAATTTCAGTGCGCTAGCAATTTTTACACACCGAAGTGGAGAGAGGCACTGTAAGAATCTGTGTAGCAGTTCTCGGAAGCTTGTAATTGTATTGGTCCTCTGGTGTCGCAGTTGCTATTGTTTTTGTGACTATGGGCAATTTTATCACAAGAAAAACGTATTTTGTTTTGTTTTGTTTTTTCGTAAAAAGTCCGGCTTTGAGGCAGGACGACTGCTCCTTTGAAGATTTGTCTCCGTGGACAAGTTTTTGTTCGCGTAGGGACAAGAAGGTCGCACTTGGCGTGGTCAGCTGATGACAGGAATCTGACAGTTTTTTTTTTTGGTTATCAAAATAAACTTGTCTCGATTTTCTCCCAAGTGCGACCCGGGCCTTGTTATCTCGAAGGGTAGCGAATAGGCCTTTCTCGATTATGCTAGCATTTTTTTCGGCATTTTTTGGGAAAACGAGCATTTTTTTCGTTTTTTCTTCAAAAAAGAATTGCTAGCATTTTCTGTCATTTTTCATGAATGTGATCCAGATTTTCAGCACTCAGAACTCAAAAGGATAAATAATCCTAAAGTTTCACAATTTTGATTACACAATTTGATTGTTTTCTGTCTGTTTCGACTGAATTGTGCGTTGTGTTACTTGTGTGTGTGTGTGTGTTTTTTTTTTTATTTAAAAAAAAATAAGAATTTTTTTATATATATATTTTTTTATTTTTTTTATAAACAAACAATTATTAGGTATCACCTGTTGTTGATATGAGCATATAATGTGAGAGTTTTTACGTTTTGTTTGAAATAAAACAAGGCATTTTTGGAATTCAAGTGGCATTTTTAAAGGAAATCAGGCATTATTTTAGCATTTTTTTGGCTTTTTGCGAGAATTTCTAGTAGCATTAAATGCCACTTTTACTAGCATAATCGAGAAAGGCCTAGTAGCGAACCTGCCTTGTACCCAGACGCCTCTCTCTTTTTTGAGGAGAATTATTGCGGGGCGGGAGGAGATAAGAAGCTGGTAGCGAGCCATTCATGTGAGACCTTGTCGAGACCTGTGAGAGCTGCTACCCGACCCATTCATTGGGCAACTTACTTCGCGCTCCGAAGTAACCCTGTGCGCTTTAAAATAGACCCGTCTAGTTAGTTATACAACTAACCAAAGTTAAATCGCTTTGGTGATTCAATAGAAAGAGCTCTTTGTAAAAAAGATGCTGAAAACGTCAAAAACGCAACTGTTTTTCTGGCCAGACGAAAATGTTTCAGGCGCTTTAGTCAGGACAATGAAATCAGTTTTCTGTGCACGTATTTTTGCTAAAGAAGTTCAGACTGCACTAATAAGGGAAAATAAAATTTAATACTATCTTCGTTGGTATTTTAATTGCATACAATAGGCTAATAGTCTTGTAATTTCATAGACTGTCACTCCACCAATGCATCATGGGAAAAACGATTATTAAAACATCGAAAGTTTAGAAATAGGGTTCTGAAAATTATTTTCCTCTTTTAAGAATTGCGCGTCAAATTAGAAAAAACATATCTGCTTCGAAGAGAAGAGTTATCTTCTTCCATCATTTGCACCCTTAATTTTTATTTTTCCGACTTTTTGAAACTGTTAATAAGAATCTTGTAGCTGAGATCGAAGGATCGTTGCCAACGACACTGATATATTACTTGGCAATATAATTAATTCTGAATTAATTAATGATTTTCATTCTTCGCTGTTGTGATCCGTGATTGCTGCCGTGTTGTTTTGGTGAAAATTCGTTCTGTGTTCTGTTGGAGGAATTTCCACTTGTAAACACGTGTGATAAAAGTGGTACTTTTCACACATCTTCTGGGATGCGTCTGATAACAATGAGTTAACATCCGCTCTGGGATCTGTTGAAATAAAACAATGTTTTTTTTAGAAACTGTGGAGACTTATTGGAAAGAAAAGAAGGGAAGGAGATTTCAGAGAAACCAAGCTTGTCAAATTTCTCTTCACACTGATCAACACATCGTCAAGCAGACAGGCGTTTCGATGAAGAAATGCTTTACCTAAGGGATACTGCTTGGATGCATGACCAAACAGATCAGAAACTGGTTTCCCAACCTCGTTTTTATGGTCTCTGCCCCTCTCTCGGTCCAGGGCGTAGAGAGAAGAGAGGTCCCGAAAACGAGGAAAATAAGTAAGAAAGTAAGACAGACAGACAGACAGATAGTCAGTCAGCCAGTCAGTCAGATAGTCAAATAGTCAGTCAGTCAGACAGTCAGATAGTCAGTCAGATCCCGTTGAGACAGTCAGTCAGTCAGCCAGTCGGATAGTTAGCCAGCCAGCCAGCCAGTCAGTCAGTAACTTTATTTTAGTGTCAAATCTTGCATTTGATATGTCATTTCGTTAATAACAAACTTGCAAGGAACTGAAGATCAGATGTAACATACCTATGACCATATGAGCCGACAGTATTGTTTTACCAGTAGTCAAAGACCAGACATGTACTTTATGAATGCTTAGCACGTGATCAGTGTTCGTCAAATCTTTTCTTACGTCAGCGAGTCGTATGTTTGAAGGCACTCCTGAAAAAATGCAAAGTTGGACAAATGGATTGAGTTTTTGTAATACAGTAACTGAAACGCCTTTTCACTTACTCAAGGAAAAATTGTCTTCTCCGTATTTTGTAAAATGCTACTTCAAATTCAGATCAACTCTAAAACGCTAATGATTGGGTTTATTCCAATAAATTATAATCCTGATTTAATTATTTTAAAATCACATAGATACCTTCTAGTAAAATATTTACGGAGTCTCTTAGAACAGTGCATGTTGACAAGAGGACCACACATGCGCCCACCAAGCTAATGATGGGGTCAGCGATTTCCCACGAAGGCTGCAAAGCAAAATTGACAGGTTATGATGTATAAAAATATAGTTACTAACTATAATTACTAACTATGATTAAAACAACAACAGAATAACAAAACGTTACGAAATGATTGAAAGTATACGATGTTTTCGTGTGTTTTGATTGTTCAGAGACCGCTACCGACGTATGCGTCACTCGCAAATAATTGCTTTAAATAATGCTAATCTGATTGCAATACTGGCAGTGCATTGCGTACACGGTTCAGAATAGCCTGCGTAGCTGACGGTATTGTTGGGTTTTAAAGCGCGTACAAGCAAGCGGCGAAGCCGCGACAACGAGCGTCTCGCGGCTGCGCCGCTTGCTTCTGCGCGCTTCAAAACCCAACAATACCGCTAGCTACACAGGCTAGGTTCAGAACGACACCGTGTTTTGGTTGTAACGTCAACCTTGTACATTGTGTAACTACTGTCTGAACGTCATTGTGAGAACGGAAGCGAAAGGAAATCAAGTTGCGTTCAAACTGTGTTCCGCACGCACTCGCGTCATCCTGTTGTCTTTCTTGGAGTCTTCCTTATTCGATTTGCGCAACCACACTTTAAGTCATCACCATAGGATCGTTGAAAAAGTTTATCCAGATCTCTCAACTTACTCCATTGATTTTTATAAGTATTGCACCGACAAGCACAGCGAAACTATGTAACACGTCACCAGCAGTGTGAAGAATGGCGGCCTTCACTGTCATGTTAGTCTCATGATGGTGATCTCCGTGATGAGAATGAACGTTTAACAAGCAAATGATTCTACGAGTGAAAACAAAAGAAGGAATTAGGAACGATGTAATGTTAATCATGTCACAAGCGTGGGACAAAAAAATCCTGAGTCCCCGACGGGATTTAAACCCATGACCTCCCAAACATCGAACGGGTGCTCTATCCACTGATCTATGGAGAGACTCATTGTGAGCAAGGCCATTTACTAGGTTCATATGTAACACGCGACCTGCATACTGCTAGGATCACCAATGTTGATAGAGACTGTATGAGCCCTGTATAGTGATAAATTAAGAAAGATAGTGAATTTTAAGCTCAGTAGTGAACATTTTTCTATCTCGTTTCAAAACAAAACAATAAATTGTTTTCAGCAAACATGTGAAAACTGATTTTTTTTGCGATAAACCTCATCTCAAGTCAAATAGCGTTCAGTCATGGGTTGACAGCAAAAAAAGTACATGAGCAAATTTCCTTTGTCATGTTTGTCTTGACACGTGTACTCTTTGTATGGCTGAACAATATTTTTTGAAATTTTATTTGCTACACGGCAGTTCCTATGACATGTCTCTTAGCAGCTGTCCTTGTTCAGTTAAAGGCTGGCTTGCATATTTGGCACAGCTAAAATGAGAAACAGGAATATTCATAAGATGGTGTGTAAGTACGTAAAGGATGAACAACAGAAAACAGAAAGAGCATCAAAGCCACGAAATAACGCTTTTCTAAATAAACTGATTCATATTAAGGGCACTTGAGAAACGTTTAGATAGTTTTTACGGTATACTTTTTCATTCACTTTCAAGTACGAAGAAAATCCTAGTAGGCTAAGAGAAAGAGTTGTCTGCCAAGAATTACGTTTAGAATTTTTTGGAAATACAAAGAAAATGTATATAACACATAAAGCTTACAGGAGAAGTGAGAATGGCAATGGTGATGTGAGCCGATCTTGAGAATCAGAATAAAACAAATTGGCTTTCGACCCATTTCTTGAGTAGGCAGGGGATAAGGGGATAAGCTGCCTGTAAGGTGACGGTCACTCGTAAGAACAACTCTTTACACCTCAGGAAAGAGGTAAAATGAATAATAATGTCAAAATAAAACCTTTCAGTGTTTTCTTTTCTGTGTACTTACATAATATTGGCACAGAAGGCCAAAGCCGCGGTCAGTATCATGACGTCAGAGTTCACGTGACCATGATGGCCTTTATCTCCTGTTAGTCTAAGAATTGATTCATAAGCGAGCACACCGGTCAGCAGCCACAACGTCGCTATCACAATACATGCGCCAAGGATCTCTGCCAATTACGAAAGAGGTTTAATTAGTAAGTAAGTTTCCCTTCGTAAGGTAGCCTTTTCATCGGCAACTATTATTTCGGTCACGCAACCTCTAAGTATGTTGCGTGACCGAAACAACGGCTGCAAGTTTATCGGTACTGAAAGAAAAGTTCGAGAAAGTGAGAGCAACGTTTTTACCAGCTCTGTAATAGCCAAATGATTTCTTTTCGTTTGGTTTCCATCTTGCTATCCATGTGGCGACCAGGCTCATCAGCAGTGAATTCAGATCAAAAAACTGGTGCAGCGCGTCATTCATTATAGCGAGACTGTTGGCAGCATATCCACCTGAAAAACATTAGAATGCAGCGTTGAATATAGTTTTATTAAAAACTAGCCATGGTATATTGGTTTATGAGCTCATATACCAATATACCATGGGCGACAAATATGGTAGGTGTACCGCGTCAGCGAGAACAGCCGACGGAGGAGATCAAATATTGCAATTCTTTAGGGTGTTTTTAATAAAACAAATAGAGAGATTAAGCATGACGTTTATTTTTCCGCGAACAGCAAAAATTCAACTTCTGCTGTCTGCCGTTTGGTGTTAGTACGCGGAAATGAGAAGTTTTGTGTTTGTCGTGAATGTGCGATTTTTTCACTAATTTTATGAGGGATTGATTTTAGAATTCGATAAAAAGGTAAAAAAGTTAAAGACAAGCTCGCGTTTGCCGTTTGCCGCATAACGTCATGCTTAATTTACACTCACGCTCGTTGGATATGATATAGTGATAGCCAACTCGGCGCTACGTGGAACAACTGTTAAATGGACAGTTGTTACAGTATAGGTCCAGATACAGAAATATGTTACAGAAACGTAGCTAACTTCCAATAAAAATTGACAAGGTCAATATCTCTACATCTAGACCGAACAAGCTTGGTAAATAAGATTCTATTTTTCCAACTTGTCCAGATAAATAAACCTTGTCCGCGCGTTTAGTCAATGAGATAGCATGATGGTTTTTCTTGAAAGATGAAAAAATAGAACGTTAAACAGATGTGAAAACGTTTCACAGAATACAACACCAGCTTCATTTGCAAAGAAAGAATTATGCCCTATCCAGGTCCTGTGAGAAAATGTTTATCAGACGTTTTACGTGCAATCCCTTTATTTCCAAGATTGTTTTGTTTCCCTTCGCTTCTGAGATTCCCGAGAGTCAGACGTAATTGACACACTTTTCCAAAATAGAATGGAAAAGCGTTGGTTACTTGTTTTCACAAAAATAATTTCAGATTCAACTGTTCTGTAAAGTGGTCCCGCTCCCAAACAATAAATTGTTCACAATACACAACATTGTAAAGAGAGGAACGGTATAAGTATATATTTGCGTTTCGCACATGAAAACATATTTGAGGAGAATTTTAGGTTCACAAGCAAGATCCCTTAGCCTTTTTTCCATTATATCAGGGTGTTCGCAGTTTTCGACGTACCACAAAGTACCAAATATATTGCATGCAATTGAAAAAGTATGCACTGAATGCTAAAAGCTGAGGATACCTATTTCATTAAACAAAATGTTTAAAAGCCTTTTATTAAAGTACACTTTCGTGATTAGTTGAACGACAAGGAAACCATTTGAATGCACCATTTAAGAAAGCCAATCAAGGACTTTTAAGTAATGTTATCTGATTGGCTGAACGGGAAAGAAACCATTAGAATGCAGCAAGAGGTGAAGAAATGCCATTCAAAGGCTTCAATTCCTCGCAACTTGTCATAAATGAAAAGACGTATCAATAAACTAACCCAGGTGAACCAATTTAACCAAACGACAAAGGCGTGTTTAGTTCTACAAGCGGTCGACACCCGGCCGACAGTTCAAATGGACTGTTTATCACTTTATTGCCATAGTAAACAATGCTATCAATGCCGAATTTGAATCCTCGGGTGTCCTTGCGCGGTTTGAATTTCAGTTTATGTTGATATGAATGAAAATGATAATAGTTACAAAAAAATAAATAATCTTCATGAGAAAATAATTGTTACAAAGCTGCTGGTTTGAAAATAAGTTGATGGGGAGTCATTTCCGTTGTCAAGAGATACGCTTTGTTTTCATTGCAATTTGTGGACCTTTTACTAGTTCAGAGGAAAAAATCTGAAGGATTTTAATTTTCGCTTATAAGACATTATTTTTAAACGGTACAAACCGCAGCTCGTTTTATCCACTTGAGATATAAATTAAAAAATTCCTTGTTGAGAGTTAATTTACGGATTTTAAAAAATGATTTCCTTACTTGTAGAATAAAAGAGTCAAACCAAGAAAACCAAATATTACAAACAAACTCTGCATAATTAACCCAGCTCATTGACCGGAATATCCAAGTTTTATTTTTGTCCGAATAATCGCTTTTGTTCAGTATTCAAAATGTCCCTCTTTTTCGTAAAAAATCGCCAAATCTTTGCTTTAGAAAATAACATGTACTGTTACGTTCAGAAATAAATTCGAGAATAAACGTATTTAAGTACAAAAGCCTCGTATTATATAATTCGCTATAATACAAAGGATAGGACTGAAAATCCAAAAGAGTGACTCACCAATAACTTCACAGATGATGAAAACCGTACAAAACACACACGCCGTGATCAGTCGCCGTTTTGCGTCATTTTCATGGATGTGCTTTTCTTTTGGGACAAACTGGCAGGCAATTTCTTCGTCGGCTTGAGCAAGCTTCGAGTATTGATTTCCAGCCATGTTCTTCCTCCGCATTTTAATTTGCGGCTGGTAAATTTTCGGTGACTGTTTTACTCGAATGCAATTTTTTACTAGCGATTAAAACACGCTTCGATAATAGCGACATACTGAATGCGACGAAATGTGGACCAATCAGATTCGACGACGCTTCATGTCGAAAGTACAGATGTATCAACAACAGAATGAAAAGACAAACGGAGCTTTTAAAGTCTCCGATAGAGTATTTGAATTGCACTGACTTAAAATTTGCATACAAAGCAACGTGGTAAAACAAAATATAACATTAAGAATCAGCCCGCCACCTTTAATTATATTCTTTGTGCTATTAACGTCCAAAGAACTTGAAATAAAATTATATGTATTGGGAGGGTGTGAAATTATGTCTTTGGCTGCTTAAAACGATACTTAGGTTGAAAGAGAAGTAAATCATAGTTATCGTTTTTAGACTGATAAAATCGAGGGTTTGTAACTATAATGCCGGGTAAAATAATATTCTTTCCTGCCCTCGTGAGGACTATACAAACTTCATTGTAATCAGCGGGCGTTTTTTGTTTCGAAAACATATTTGCGATGTGCTTTTGTGATACTATTTTAAAACCGACAGCAATCTTGGTGTGTTATTACCGATATTGATAAATATTAATGATTTTTCAGAGAAAATAGAGCAATCGATATCTTGAGACGATCAGCAATGAGAAAAAAAAAAAAACAGTTTTGTTTCTCCTAGAATCAACTGAAGATATCAGTATATTTAACGAAGGTAATAAGCTAGAAGGCATTTTATTTCAGAGTATAAAATGAATAAAACATTTAGGTAATGGGAAATGGGAAGCAGTAATTGTTTATTCTCTTTTAGCGGCAATATTTGTACTTATCATTTGAATGTCTTAGTGATATTGACAATACTAACTTCAGAATGTGATTTGGATTTCTACAGCGCAAAATGTTTACCATCTATCATAAATGCGTTTTATTTTTCTTCAAACAGAAATCTCGACAGAACTGAAAACCACTTTATTCGGCAAGGGCGCCGGTACCAGTTTTTTTAACAAATAAAGATACTTTAAGCTTTATATTGTATTGTTTTTGCTTGCATGGGGTTTTAATACATCAAATCAAGAGATCTGATTTTTCAGAGAAAAATACTCTACCACGGTGAATAACCACAACATTTTTTATGACAATGAATAATTGTTTTGAAAGTTTGGTTTTTCAACAGCTGTTTCATGAAGCAAAATCTCTCAGGAAATCCCGCTTTATTGTTATTCATATTCAAGGGAATTTGCTAAATATAGTTCATAAATTGAACGATATAGAAACAATTTCCTTAATAATAGAGTACTTTTTTTAATTGAGAAGACACAGAAACTGCAGCAATATACTGTATCTTTATTAAAGTCGGCTTGTTTTGATGTTTTTGCCAGCCATCAGCAACAGTCATTATGAGTTCATCGTTCAAGATCACGGTATTCCGATTACTTTCAAATTGAAGAAAACCTCAAAATAATAGTTTTCTAACGTGAAAAAACACCAACAAAGTAACACGAAAATAATCCAGGCTAGTTCCGACTGAGGAAGATTAAGACGGATTGGAAACAACAAACTTCAAAAAACTTGCCAATTTTTTCAAGTTTCGTTCAACCTCGCTTTTCCCTTGGTAATTTGAATTTGGAAATTACAAAGGAAAAACCCTGGGAATGAGGTTGAGTTTCGTTGTCTGTGACGTACTCCCTTAATCTAGGCAGAGCACAAAAAAGAAAACCAAGTAGCTGAACTCCTTCCTGCTAGGGATGTAAGCTTATAAACATTTACTTTTTTGACAACAGTGAAGTAAAGATTGATTCTTTGCAGTAGAATTTAAATAAACATAAACGAAGTAGAATCTTAGGTTGGTCATGCTCTTTTTTGAGTTAATATATATTTTTTTTTTCATTTGTTTATTGTGTTGCACTTTTCGAACTATGTAATTGAGACTATGTAATTGAGACAGATTTATTAAAGGGTAGCACATGTACAAGAAGTAAGATAGGAATTATTTACAGAAATATTTATAATATAATAAAAAAAAACTTGAATCAGGACACCTGCGTTCACTAAATGATTCCTCATTCTGTTCAAACATTTCTTTTATTTTACTTTTATGTAAAAATGAAATAATCTGCTGCTAGTGTGGCGAAATAATCTTCAGATCAAGGGTTATTGTTATTTATAAAAGAGCGCGAAAGCGCGAAAAGGGCGCGAGTTCTGGGAGCATGCGTGTGAGTATTGACGTGGGTTGTCACGTGTGCGCTATCCTTTAACATCCCATTTCTGTGCAGTGTAATGGTTTCCAGTACCCTGCAAACAGAGCTCAGCCAGTGCAATACATTAATATTAAAAAGGAATTCCAACAGCATAAACTAACCAAGCGCCCAAAGAAGTAAAGTAGTTTTCATTTATTTACAAACTTAAACAGATAGTATAATTATAAGACCTTAGAAAACGATGCTACACTTCCTGTGATTTCTTATTACAAATTAAATGAATATTTCAGTTGGTGCAGGAATTGCACTCGGTCGCATTAACTCGGTCTGACCTTTCATTCAGATCACTGAACACTTTGTTATCAGTTCACTTTTAACTTTTCTTTGTTTTTGTTATATCAATTGGAGTACAGAGCAACTACATTTTGCTGATGTCCTTTCATTTATGGTTCATTGGGTATTTTGGGGGTCGTCTTCTTGCGGAAAGGAAACGGCATAGAAACAAATATTTAGCGTATTTTCAAGGTAATGTCTTGTACAAGTTTTCTTTGACATCGACATTAACTTCCGCGGCGACATAATATTTTGCGCAGGAAAAGAACCAATTGAAAACAGTGCGCGCAGCGACATCCCAACACGACACGACATCACGCTGATTTGTCCGAGGTTACAGCAGGGCGCCCTGGTTACAATGTTACCGTGGATGATTTCTGCGTTGGTGGAATGAGCCCTCGGAAAGGATAGCATTGTGAATAATTCATGTTAATCAACAATCTTGGAAAAAGCTATTTGAGACAATTTAACATTTAGCGAATGGCGGGAAAAGCTATTCTTTTGCGTTTTTTTAAAAAAAAGGGGGGATGAAAAATAATCTGTCATCTTTTGTGGGGCGTTGATAAAACTTACAAAGGAGGGGGTGAGGCTAAAAAATGTTTTCAATGCTCCAAATAAGTAACAACGTAACTTTCTCTACAATTTTCTCCAAGATTGCATGTTTACGAAGCCGTCAAAGTTTTGATTGCTTCTTTGATAGTTTCGGTTTTTTCGGCTTCTTTTTCTGTTTACTGTCCTGAGAAGAAAACAATCCACCCGGTAATAATCCAGTAAACATTCCCTCCTCCTCTTCGCTCTCCTCCTCAGAAGTCGACTCCCAGCCGTGTAATGTCGCCATTGTTGTTTGCAGATCTGTCTTACCCGGGACAATGTTCAACAGTTCAAGCTGATGCCACATAGTGACTTCTTTTTCCACCATGAGCTGCCATTGGGCGAGAGCTTGACCGACACCTTGGCAACCAATGCAAAGCTCGCCCATCAGACGCTTTCGACCAATCAGCGGCTTGTCTTTGACGTGTATCACGAGGTTTACTTCGTCCAGGAGATCCTCCTGCACGATGAATATGATTTCTTGGTCAAAGTTTGGCTCCAAATTTTTCTTAATCACTTTTGTTTTCTTTGATGTAATGATTTTTGAGCCACGCACAAGGTGAAGCTTAACGTAGGAATCTGTGAAAAAAAGGAGAGAGAAAAAATCGAAAAACACAAACTTTAGTGAGGTTTCTAGCGCTTTACTCGTAGAAAATGCATTCGGCTTTTTTCCTTCACTTGTATGGATCAATAGTAAAGTCTTCACACTGTTTTTATTCGCTTTCTACCTAGAAAAAACTGGCGTCTTATCAAGTCTTTACTAAGATAAGCACTGTTTTAGATGATATCAAAATGTTCAACTAACGAAACAGTTCTGTACCTACCTAAACCTCTATTGCAAGTTCTCTCTCAATTTAACTACTTAAATGATAAAAACTAACGCTTTAAGAAGAAGAAGACGGAGGAGGGGGAGGAGGAGGAGAGAATTATGGGTAATACTTACTACAAGACACTTTTCCAGGAAAGGGTTGCAATCCTTTGCATTCCTTAACTTTGACAATTAACTGACTATTTCCGCTATAGTATCGCATTGATATCAGAATATCACCACGCTCCGCACCACGAACCTGTAAAGTAAAAGTATATTTTTAAAACTATAACTTGTACTTCATGAGGTGGAAGAAAACTCCACTTGTTAGAGCATATACAGCGCTTTGGGTATTGAGCAGAGTTTTGGCGAAAAACAACTGGACGCTGTAACGCGCAAAGCACATTAACGCGGGAGAACAACTGGAAGCTGTGACGAAAGTGACACGTTTTTTAAAAGGCGGGAAACAACTGGAGACCGAGTTGGGCGTGGTACACAAAAACGGGACGGCCGTGAAAACATTAGGAATCCGTGACGGAAACGGAGTGTTATGGTGGGAAAACAATAGGTGGATGCTACGGTGCATTGTGGCGGGAAAATCTGCAACCTGTAACGAACGTGGCACGTCGTTAACAGGAAAGAATTAGACGCTATAAAAAGCGGCTCTAATGCCGGGATACAACTAGACATTCTGACAGACGCGGCGGGTATGTTCAGTACCGTTGCCAGGGACAACTCGTACGCAACTTAAAGGGACTGTGTCACGGCTGAGTGAAGATTATTTTACTAAGTTTTGCCAAATATTTGCTATGAATCCCAATGTTAGCAAGGGAATTACTTCTATTGATCTTAATGACAAAACCATAGCTTTCTTGAAATTACTTCTATTGATCTAAATGACAAAACCATAGCTTTCTTAAAACCAAATGTGTCTCCCTGGTGTTGAAATTTAAAGTAACAAGCAAACGAGATTTACTTTGAAAACTGTTCAGCCCAAACATATATCAAAAACTCATATCGCAATCCGCTTCAATCTTCGTCACTTTTGGCCATCCGTACCTTCTTTTGTATTTGCTGTGTGATGGAAATGTTACTTCACAGTTTTAAGAGGTTATTTTTATATTTCACTAATTTTTCCATGCCTAAATTTGGCTAACATTCGTAACACAGTCCCTTTAATAACAGCCGTGACGATCCTGTAGCACCGGTTTGCAAAAAAGAGTGTTATACTCACCGAATCAATCCATCTTAGGTCTCCCTCGTACACATTCTCCTTGCCTTTGCTCTTGAAGCTGACGTCATCAAGGTCCAATTTGTAAGAGCCAATCAAATCTCTGGTAGAGATCTGATTGTAATCACACACGTGAAGATACATCTTCTGGTCGTCAACTTCTTCTTTTAGTATTTTGATGCAAACCTCGTCGTTAAAGACTGGACTGAATTCATTCCTGATGTATTTTGTTCGCGGCTTATTAGAAGTCATGCGATGGAAAGGAAACATTTCTACTTCAACATACGTGTAAACGGTCCCTCCGACGAATTTCATAGGAAGACCCTTGCAGTAGTAAACCTTAACTCGTAGTTCTGATCTGAAAGTAAGAGTGGTTACATAGCGATGAGAAGTTCTAGATCAATCCATATTTAGCTATGTATTATCAGTTGTATACCAAAAACTTAAAATAATAAGAAATCCACTGCACTTCGATCCGGTAACTTTAACTGCAAGACAAAATATTTTTTCTGTACCTATGCATAGATTAGTACAATTGTGTATTATTAAACACTTACTGCTCTTCGTCGTAGGCAAGAGAAAACTTGATCTTTCCAAGATTATCCTGCCAGAAAAAGAAATAACATGTTTAAAACCGGTTTACATCAGTTTCTCGTATCCCCTGATAAACAACAGCCAAAGGGTAAAAATAGGTCCGCAACACATGCGCGTTTCTACTATGCCATGATGTATTATGGCTTTACCGAAGAGTTTTTGCACACTATGGATTTCATCGCTGTTACGCGCCAGTTTAAATGTCAGGACTTAAACTTGAAAGGTTCAGGTTGTGACCTTTTAATTTATTTTTCTCGCAACCCTTTCTTCTTTAAAAGGATTTATGTAATTAATTTTGCACAATTAATAATCAGTACAACTTTTCTCACCAATTTCTTTTTATTCGCGGAGGCAGGCTGCACCGCTGACAGCTCCATGTCGATAGCAGCATCTGGCAGGTCCACACTTTCCTCTCTCTTTATCAGAGCATTAAGCTTCAACAAGGCTTTTTCCTTGGCCTCTTTGAGTCCTTTATAGGCTTGCCGGACACACAGCACTATTATTATAACTATAACGATAGCGATGAGAATTCCTACGACCATTCCAGTCGTACTTCCGGTTACATAGGCAATGGCTTTGCCCGCGTACTTGTCGACCACTGCAATAAGAAAAATAATTGGTACGTCATATAAGCGGTATGAATGATGTTGTTATATGCAGAACTGTACTATAAAGCATAGGCGGCGGAGCAGGGGGGGGGGGGGGGGGGCAGGGGGGCTGAAGCCCCCCCAAACGAAACTTACTTGGAAGACTTCGGGAAACTTCGTTTATCTTCGGAAAAGTTCGCAAAATGATCGGAAACGTTCGTATGGCCTTTGAACAACAATCGGAGAATCTTCGGAAATCTTCGGTCAGAAAATAAAAAGTTGCTCCAAATATGAAAACCTGCCGAGCATTTTTGGGACAGTCTTAGCCCCCCCACGTTTCAAAACGCTCCGCCGCCTCTAGCTGCCTCTGTGAAGCAAATTTTATGATGATCCTACAAATCGTATGTTCCCTTCCCGTTTTGAAACCTTTCAAGCTTAGATTGTTGAAAACACAATAGCAGTGTTTGTAAGCCAAGGAGTCGCAGAGAATTGGATTTTCCAACTCCTCGACTGTTATTGTCTGTAAATAATTGAGCTAGTTTAACATCCTGGTTATTTTATAACCAGGAAGGAAGAGACGCAGGAAGGACATTAATATAAGTATCCTGATATAGATAAAGCATGTCATGAAAAATAGGTCCGAAATACGTGCATATTAAGTGGTTGTTACTGTGGTAAAAGAGAACAGTTGGTTCTTATACCAGAAAACTCTGTTTCCATCAACGCGTATTCGAGACCCATTCTATTTTATGCAATTATATAAATTAAACAATTGCCCAAAGGCCCCCGGGCAAAGGCCTATATTCACTTACTCTTATAAACCACATATACACAAGGGAACAAAAAAAAACAAGATAGAAAGTATGCAAAGAATATTGTCTAGATTTGGGAGCAAATTGAACGGAATTCGTAAAAAAGGAACAACAAAATGGAGAATTAAATAAAGCTCTCCATAGCCATCGGTATTATTTCAATATGCACGAGTGGACGCATTGATTTGTGAACTGTTGAGAGACGCATCACTTTTTTCTACGCAGCACAGCCCTCCATGGCGCAAGAAAGCAAATACAAAGCGCGTGTGACGTTTTTCCAAGCAAATAAAATAAAATTTATATTTGACCATAATTAGCGCTTATATAGACATTCAACGTCCTTCCTGTGTGACTTCCTGTGTTTCAGCTGTGATGGGAGGATGTTGCACTTCAGCGCTGCTCCATAACATGATAATTAGATAAGATATTAAAATTGGAACTTAAGCATGTTTTTAAATTCTTTTTTGAGGGTATAGAAAGCAGGATAAGATAAACAACTTTAAACAACTTCACATTTTAGTGTTGAAAAGGAACTAGCATAGTTGGGCCAATTGGGAAAACTGAAGACTGGCGAACACAGATGTTGGCAGGAGGTCGGCAAGCTCAGTGTATTTACATTTTGGTAGCCGAGGAGTTGCGTTTAAAGCTCACCAGGCTATAAACTATAACGGATCGTGTCGTATCGATTAAATCATACTGTCTTAAGCGACTTTTTTTCATTTTGAGAACAACTGGAAATAAACTGCTTTTAGAAAAGCGCCGATGTTTCAAGTTTCAAGTGATCATTGTTTGTAGTGAAAAGGGCCAAACGCAGCCCTCCTTTTAATTTCAATTTGAATTCATTAAAACCCAGCTCTGATAAACAGCTTGCAGAATGAACAAGGCCAAATCCATTGCACTTTTTAATTAAATTCGTCCTTAGGCAAAACTATTCTATAAAATATATCTGTTAGAATTGTACGTGATAAGTTTGAGTAAGTTAAGCACAAATTTTTGCGTGAACAATACCCGTTCCAAACCAACACACTCAAAATCAACATATAAATTTCGCTCTCAACACAAAAGTAAAACAACAGTCAACTTACATGTTCCATTTGTAGGGGCTATCGTCGTAGAAAAGTTTCCTGTGATATTCGTGGGTGAAACAAGCGTACTTTTTTCCATTTCTGTAGAAGATGTCGTCTCGTGTAACTCAAAATCAGTCTTCAAATTCTTGTGTTCTTCGAAGCGACTGACGGCGAATCCCGCCCGCGCTTTTTAATTTAAACAGGAGTACATTGCTCTGTCACTTCGAAAATTCCCATGAAACGTTTTAAAAACTTGTTGCCCTTTCTCAGCAGAGATTTCGGTCGTAAAATCGTTTTCAGCACAACACAGAATGCCAAATTGTCAACCACCTCCGTCGCGAAGCAGAACCTAAGCGACTGAAGACCTTTACAAGTATTTTGCCCCCAGGGATCCACGCTTGAAGAACAGTGACGAACTTGCGCGAAAATGTAAAGTTGTTATATGTGAGGCTCAATACGTAATTGTCTTATAAAGATAATTGTTTTTCTCTGCGGTTGGAGTCCTGCAAGATGTCGTGATCGAGTTGACGATGTTAGACCCTGATTGAGCGTTTTTGCGTGTTTCCTACGAAAGAAAATGATTTCAATTGCATGCAAATTTTCCAGCGAGCCTGAAAGAAGACAGGCGAATATGTGCATTTTTTACACGCTTGATTTATAGAACTGTCTTTATTTTAATTGGCTTGATGTTTTATTTATAACATTTTCCAAATAAAAGGCAGCATTTCAATTAAACCTTGTTTAAACAAGAAGAAACAATGCTCTTGAAATTGTGCTTAACAAACATTTATTTGAACACGAATGTACTCCTCCACAAAGACATATATAATTTATTTATATTTTACTCCCTTGCTGTTTAAAAATTCCTGTGGTATTTTAATAATAAATGCGAAAAATAAAAATTGCGCTTTGAAACTCACCAAAATAGAAAACAAATTGCATTTGTCAGAGAATCTATTCTAAAACAAGTAAAAATACGAATAATTGGAAACTACTGACGTATTAAATAAATATAATCTCTCACAATTGTCTCGTTCCATGCATGAGGCAATAACTATTGATAACTATCTGACCAAGTCATAAAAGCATGTGACGATTTTTTTATTAATGAAAACTTTCATCATGTTATATAACTTATCTATATACAACAAGTCGACCGACTGAGAGTGTGGAAAAGTTTTCAAGAGTTTTTTTTAATAATAACAGTTTCTCTAAAAAAGCAGATCCAAGGAAGAAGACGAGATTTTACTGGTCCGATAAAAGCAGGCGTTATGTGTTATTTTTCAGTAAAAGGACACTGTTTAAGTTAAGTTAATAATACCGTATTTATTCGATTAAGCTCCCTGGGCGCGTATTAAATTTTTTGACCATGAGAGTGGGCGCTTATACGAGGCTGGGCGCTCATTAAATTTTCACCATTTTCAGCAAGTAGTAAGCCTATTTTGCAATAAAACAATAGATAATAACAAAACGTTAAGATGTGCCAAAGCAGAATTTAAACTTTTCATTGAAAGTTTCTGTAAAATACTAAGAAAACTCTGTCTTCGGGGAAGTCTCTTGGTAGTACTTAGTAAATTTTAATCTCGTTGTCACTAAGGTCAAGTGAAGAAATAATAATCAGTACTCCCCCCTTGTGTACTTCATTTTTTTGGGGGGGGAGTGGGGGTGGGCGCTTGTTCGAGGCTGGGAGCTTATTAAATTTTCCAACCGACAGGGTGGGCGCTCTTTCGAAGTTGGGCGCTTAATCGAATAAATGCGAATAGGATTTTTTTAGTAAATAATAAAGATGGTAGATTTTAAGCTCGGTGATAAATAGTGAAGAAATTATTCTACATGACACGAGCGTGGGACAAAGAAAAAAATCTGAGTCCCCGACGGGAATCGAACCCATGGCCTCCCAGATACCGGTTGGGCGCTCTAACCAACCGAGCTATACGTGAGACTCGCTGTGAGCTGGGCCATTTACTAGGCTGATAAGTGACACGCGTCCTGCATACTGCTAGGATCAGCAATGTCGAAATCATCAAATTTGTAGTAAATAATAAAGATGGTAGATTTTAAGCTCGGTGATAAATAGTGAAGAAATTATTCTACATGACACGAGCGTGCCGACAAAGAAAAAAATCTGAGTCCCCGACGGGAATCGAACCCATGGCCTCCCAGATACCGGTTGGGCGCTCTAACCAGCCGAGCTATACGTGAGACTCGCTGTGAGCTAGGCCATTTACTAGGTTGATAAGTGACACGCGTCCTGCATACTGCTAGGATCAGCAATGTCGAAATCATCAAATTTGTAGTAAATAAAAAAAGATGGTAGATTTTAAGCTCGGTGATAAATAGTGAAGAAATTATTCTACATGACACGAGCGTGGGACAAAGAAAAAAAAAGTGTCACTTATCAACCTAGTAAATGGCCTAGCTCACAGCGAGTCTCACGTAGCTCAGTTGGTTAGAGCGCCCAACCGGTATCTGGGAGGCCATGGGTTCGATTCCCGTCGGGGACTCAGATTTTTTTCTTTGTCCCACGCCCGTGTCATGTGGAATAATTTCTTCACTATTTATCACCGAGCTTAAA
This sequence comes from Oculina patagonica, assembly GCF_052425735.1. Taxonomy (NCBI): domain Eukaryota; kingdom Metazoa; phylum Cnidaria; class Anthozoa; order Scleractinia; family Oculinidae; genus Oculina; species Oculina patagonica. Next base: position 1,194,192 of record NC_135764.1, read on the forward strand.
ATCTACCATCTTAATTATTTACTACAAATTTGATGATTTCGACATTGCTGATCCTAGCAGTATGCAGGACGCGTGTCACTTATCAACCTAGTAAATGGCCTAGCTCACAGCGAGTCTCACGTAGCTCAGTTGGTTAGAGCGCCCAACCGGTATCTGGGAGGCCATGGGTTCGATTCCCGTCGGGGACTCAGATTTTTTTCTTTGTCCCACGCTCGTGTCATGTAGAATAATTTCTTCACTATTTATCACCGAGCTTAAAATCTACCATCTTTATTATTTACTACAAATTTGATGATTTCGACATTGCTGATCCTAGCAGTATGCAGGACGCGTGTCACTTATCAACCTAGTAAATGGCCTAGCTCACAGCGAGTCTCACGTAGCTCAGTTGGTTAGAGCGCCCAACCGGTATCTGGGAGGCCATGGGTTCGATTCCCGTCGGGGACTCAGATTTTTTTCTTTGTCCCACGCTCGTGTCATGTAGAATAATTTCTTCACTAGGATTTTTTTTAATAGAATAACTTATATGTAAATGCGAATGTAATTAAACATCACGCAACCATGCAAAAGAAACACCAGCAAACTTCCGAGTTGCCTGCCGGAAATGCGGCGTTCACAGACTAGCTTCCGAAGTTTGACGTAGTTCAGGCTCTGCAAAGTCTTTCACCATCCTAGGCTTTGCCGCCACAAACATAGTTTTAAATTAGACTTTAGGATAAGATGTTTTGAACCAACAACTTCATCTTGTTCTTGCATCTGACTGTAATAAGTTAAATTACGTACTGTGAAGTGGGAAAATGTAGGGCTCAAACAGGATTGGCCCCCATGACCTTCGCATTACCGGGTGCGATGCTCTATCAACTGAACTATGTATGAAGTCATTAATATAAATTTGAAGCAAGACGTATTTTAGCTGCATGTACGTGATGTTCTCTCGATTGAATCAAGTGTTTATAGACCTTCTGGCAATTTCTTTCACTACAAACACTTCCTGAAACACAAGTGCAGTTCTTAAATGATTTCATTTATAATTATAACTTTCAAACAGTCAGGAGGCCTGGTAGCAAAGCGCTTTATTGACCAATCAAATCTTTCCTTTTATCTTACCGCTTGATTGCTTGATCCACGCGAATTAATGAAATGTACACTAGAAGTATGAAGATTACAGAAACAAAATTGAGATATAATGGACGTCACTTAACACGCAAAACAACATCAGAATTTTGAATTTATACTTGCTGTCTGTTCCTGGAATCTTCCCGGCAGACGAAGTCACAAAAAATGTTGTGGAAACTAGATGGAGTTGCTTTGGAAGACCTTGTGCCGGTCCCAAAAGCACAACCGGTGGGTAGCTAAGTACTTTCTTTGTGTACTGTAGCTTAGCGCTTGACAACGAAGTACTAAACTTGAGTTTTTTAACAAAACTTTTAACAGTTGTTCATTTCGAAGCTACTTTTGCTAGTAAAAAAACAATTCTGAGAGATAGACAGAGAGCGTTTGTGTGACATTTTATGGAAAAAAGCAAAGTTTGCCGTTCTTTATTTTGATATTCAACACTGAACGCGTGTTTTTGTTGCAAGCACAGATTGCCAAACAAAAAGTCAACAATGAACTTCATAAATTAAAATTTTGACTTTAGAGAATAGTACTGGCGAGTTTGTTGACTTACTTTCAAAGCAAACATATTATCGGCGCGAGAACTATCATTTTAATTGTTTGTTTGAATTTGTTTGGAAGTTTAAATTCTTTTCATTTCCCAGTGTGATCATTTCGTTTTAACACTTGTAACTGTGAAGACAAACCAAAGATTCGTGAACTATCTAATACCCGTACTGATCAATAACGTTTTGTACCCCAAGCGAATAAAAAGAGGTTTTACTTTACTATCTCTGTATGGGCGGACACCTCTCTAATGCTGGATTTCCACTGACGCGTAATTTTTTACGCGCGTGAAAAATTTAGAGACAATGTATGAACGACTTGCGTACACGTTAACGCAAGTCGTTCATATATGTCTCTAAATTTTTTCACGCACGTAAAAAATTACGCGTCAGTGGAAATCCACCTTAAGGCGGACAGTTTACAGCTGAACTTAATCAACAGTACTGAATCAATGATTTAGAGCAAGTTGCATGCCGCTTTTATTAGTTGCTAGCGATTAGAGTTTCGTTCGAGCTTCGTAAAGCGATTCATAGCAGCTATAAAGATGTTCATGTTGAGGTTTATAAAGTAGGTTCGAGTAAGGAAAAGTTGCTCAAGTTTTAGTGCTTATATTTGTGGTAGATTTAAGGCACTAAATCGCTAAATTTTTAGCTGCGAGGGTACAAACGAACACTGTTATATCTGCCGGTGGTTAGAAACTTCCAGTTTACCAAAGAATTTTACCATGTATGGAGTTTATTGTAAAGTTGTCAGATACGAACATAATAGTTTGGTTAACTCCTTAGAAGGCGCTGCGTGCTCAATAAAACTTCTGTTTCTTACATTCTCAATGCAACACAGCATGCAAATTTCAAGTTTCAATTCTCTAAATCTCTTGGGAAGTTTACTTTTCATTTATTTCTTAACATTGCTCTTAACTCTTTGTTAACAAATCTCTTGGGAACAATTTGCCAGCTTTGATGACTCAACGCTTGGTTCGCTATTTTGTTTGCTTTTCAAAGTTTATATGTATACCGCCAAATAAAGATTTGCATAGCGCTGCGGACTAAACGTTATATTTTTAGAACTTGCGCAAAGGTAAGTTAAGTTTTGATCCTATATTAGCTAGAATTGAGAAGATATACAACGCCTTGGGCTCTTACTGAATCCTGCTAAGCTTTATACATGTACTTTCAAACTTAAGGCAGTGAATTTTGTGCGTGTGGTAAAGTGCTTATCGTTGTATAGATTATTCTCCCTGTAACAACTTGTTTCCCAGTTTTGCTGTTGTTGTTTCTGTAGTTTCAAAGAAGTCCCTCGATATATTTCGTTGTAGAAGCATGCAAACAAAATCATTGTCTTGCTAAACTAAGTGGTAAGCTGTCTTCGAGAAGGCCACGTGCTTATATGCTTTATTGGTAGTACGGCCTTTCGTGCAACTAGAGACGCAAAATCGCAACATTGCAAGATACGTTCACGAAACATTTACCAAATGCAATGGAAACGGCTTTGACTGTAAAGTTTGTTTACTTCGCAGTTCTTCTTCATACACGAGTTTAGTTTTCATGTTTCTTCTGAAGCTGCTGCCAGTTATATTGAGCATGCCGTGAAGGATTTATACAGAGAAGATTTAGTTCATTACTGGGAATCTCAAGAAGCTTTGACCTGGAACTCAATGAAGCTATATTGAAAACACTTTTTGAAAGTTTGTATTGCAATTTTATTTAGAGTTTCGTCATCGCGCGATGAAGTTTACAGAGTTGCTCCAAGATAGTCCAGAAGGGTTTACCTCCTTAAATGGAATACAGGCACCTCCGCACTTCTTTGTCAGGCACGACCCAATTTGTACCATGGAAAGTCAAATTCATAGGATTAGACTGTAAACACGCTCTAGAAAAATAAACTATGATTACAGTCGAAGCTCTCTTAACGGACACTCTCGTAAGCGGACAGCTCTACTTACGGCCACCTTGTTAGAAACCCCGTTTTTACTCCCATACAAACTCTGTATTTTTACATTCTCGTAAGCGGACATTCCGGTAAGCGGCCGCGGACACTTCCGAGAACGACTTAATCTTTTCTTTGTTTTTTAAGCTCCCGTAAGCGGACACCGCAAAGAAAATCATATAAAAAACCTCTGTATCTTGTATTAATCAATCAACTTCACATCGCCGTTCGTCACAATAATTTTACTGTAATTACAGTACCATATTTCAGTGTTTGTTTTGTCGTCATCCACGGCCGGTTACATTTCGAAACACCACTAACATGCATATTACCATTATGTTAGCTGGGCAAGCTCCCGTAAGCGGCCATCTATCCTCTACACCTCTAGTGGCCGCTTACAAGAACCATTCTCGTAAGCGGCCAGCTCCAGTTGCGGACACTTTTTCGCGTCCCGAGGGTGTCCGCTTATGAGAGCTTCGACTGTACTAATAAGTTTAACGTTATTTCAGGGTCGGCATTTTAGTACTGGTCACCACATACTGGGCAATCTGAGCTCCACTTTAGATGCCAAGTACGCGCAAATGACATATGGTGAACATTACAGAAAGGTAAGTAATATACAAATGAATTTCTTTATTTAATGGTGAGCTGTTCACTCAAAAGACTTTCTTCGTTTAACAGACAACAGTTACAACTTTCGATAAATTCTGCTTGAACTCTAAAAAAGTCACCTTTGGGCCGTTTACACGGTACGACTTAATCGCGTGCGACGAGCTTACGACCTAGGACCATTTATACGCGCGCGCGTCTGTCGTAAGGATGTCAGGTTAATTTTACACGGCGCGTTTCGTGTCAACTGTAGTCATGGCGTAAGCGTGTCGCATGCGATAATCGTAGGGAAAATCGTACTGTCTAATTCGTCCTTAAGACTACAACCTTGGACTTTATTGTTGGAAAAAGGTACCCCCGCTCACTTTCAAACGCATGTACGGCATTGAATTGACTCAGGAGCCCATTACTATTGGCTCTTGATTGACTTGCGAAAAGGCGCAACAAGCGGACTTTTCCAGGTTACCCATTAAGATTATACATCTTGATAGTAAACCACTTAATCCTAAAATAACGTAGTAAGTGTCAATTTTTTATAGTTGAGGGCATTTGCTAGACAACAATAAAACCACAAAAGTTTCTAGATTACGAAAATCAAAGTTGGTCTGTTCTTTTGCGCCATTTGCACGCGAGTTCAGATAACATATATGCTTGTTTTTCTCACTCCTCAGAAAGTTGAAGCAGCTTTGAAACTTGAACGCCAACGTTGTGCTGACCTTTTGGCCGAGCAGAAGAAAAAAGCCTCGGACACAAAAGACCCTGACACCGATAAAGAAGACACCAGTCTCCCCACGAAAGAAACCTCAGCCTCGATATGATTTGAATGAACTACGTCATCACCAGAGGAGATGCGCTGCCTTGCTGTTCGGAGCACGGGACCGAGGCGCGCATAAACTGCCAGTTTTGGTATGTTTTAGGTTCATAGAGCCATGTCTAGTCACATATATACCTAACCAACTGAATACAGCGTTTACTCGCTTGTGCAACCTGCTGGTTCATTCCCTGATGAAGTCAGGCCGTGCCTGACGAAATATTGGAAGAAAACATACAAGTTCAATCCCTTCCCTTAACCGTACTGTCAGCCTTTCTGTTTTTTAATTTGTTCGTATTTATACAATTTGCTGATCAGATCCACCAGGATCCGGTTCTTTGTATTGTCCGTTGGCCCTTTCTCAAGTTAAAAGTTTTCAATATATTTGGCTCAGGCGACGTTTCTAGGCCCCGGAACCCGCGCTCGCTAACTTTGTTATCCTGCACATACCACCAGTTAGGCGTTTTCCCGCGCTTACTGTAAAGTTGAAGTGTTTCCCGCGTTTCACGCCAGTAGTTAAAATGTTTTCCCGCGCTAAACGCCAGTTAACGCCCTTATCACCAGTTAAATGGTTTCCTGTGTTTGTAATACCACTAGTTTTCCCGCGCTTCATAGCAGTTTATAAATGTTCCCGCCACTCTACCGATGCTTATGCAGTTCAGTTTACTTGTTTCCCAGGCAGCTTTAAACTTTGATGTGATGAGAAATAAGTCACTGTTTCTTCAAGTTACTGTTTTTCTCGTCTAATTCTTCAGCTGTTAGTTTACTTTTCTCTTTCCTGTATGACACCTGTATGTAAGGTACATAGAGCGAATACAAAAACAGTTTGGATGCAGGGGACCACGCAACGAAGAAAAAACTGCTTGGCTTCTCTGCTGCCGGATCTCTTGTTCAAGAAATGCTCGTACCAGACGTCACTCTAAGTGCTTATAAAACCAAATTGATTGCAAGCGACACGGCAGGGGGCAAGATATTGCCTTTCACTAGAGAGCAGTTTTGGGCCAGTACTATTTATAGTACTGGCCCTGAGAAGACTAGCTCGCTATTGTATTGGCCAATAATCTTGCCCTCCTGCCGGTACCAGCCTTGCAATCAATTTGGTTTTACATAGAGCGGTTTTCACTTAAGTGTCGAAAGAAATTTGTGTTTGCTTTGGTTTTGCATTACTACACAGAACTAAAACCAAAACCAATCGTGACTCGCTCGCGCACGTTTTCCCGCACTTCGCGTCAACTACATGTATTTGCTTCGAGTCTTGATTGGTTCACTTGATTGTCTGTGTGTTTTGTGATTGGCCAGAGTAATAACTTTGGTTTTGGTTTTAAGAGACTCAATTGAAAATTGCTCTAAAACCTAATTTATTTTAACCTAATTTTCACGGCGTTCCATTTACAGGTACAATGGGCTCCTAAGCGGCGCGAAAGTTACTATTTGATGAGTGAACGTGTTTACAATGACCGTGTGCTGATGAAGATGAGAGCAGACGCAGGCGACAGTCCGCTGAACTTTGACTTCGCTAACACAGATGGCGAAACAGATGATCTGCTAGAGTTCCAGAAGTTTATCAACAAAACTTCCAAAGACATCAAAGGGCTGAGTTTCGACACCCAATATAAAGATTATACGTATGAGATTGGTGAAGATGAAGGGAAAAAGCTTCAAGAAGAACCCGGCGCGAGAGGAACTGGGGACGAAAATGAAAAAGACGGCCAAACCACGGACAGCAATAAAGGTCGCCGAAAAGTGGTGTTTAGTGATCACGTGACTGAATCAGGCACCGACGTCATTGACGCCAAGTCTCTCGCGCGGTCAAAGCAAAGACGGAAACAACGATTAAATAAAGGACTGGATCCCAGTGATATCGATTTGAGTTTTGATTTTGAAGACGAGCTCCCGGATGAAGAGCATCACACAGCGAGCGAGCGAGGGCCTGGTTCAGGCGCAGGGTTAAAAGAAACCAAAAAGAGACGTCCAAAGGCCGATTCCCGTAAAGGGTTATCCTGTCCAGATTTGTTGTCTCTTTTGAAAGAAACCTCTGGGGATGAATATAGCAGTGATTTTACTTCTGAAGACGATTCAGATGCAAAACAGACTGGTGACGAGGACAATCAAGGGCTGTCGGGGATTGGGGACGAGCATTTACCGTCAGGTGACAAGAAGTTGCATCGAAACAAACACTGTAAACACACACTGAAGCAGAAAACGCAGGAATACTACAATAAACTTCCCAAATTACTAAAAACAGCCGAGCTAAGGGCCAAGCTGCCAATAAAACCTCGAGAAACACAGATCGATAAAATCGGCAAGGAAGCGAACCATCAGTGTATGACGGAACATAAAGTTGCGTATGACAGGGCTCTAACACTGGCCAGATTTAGGTCCCTGCCGTTCAGCCACTCATTTTTGTCCCGTAAAATTAACAGAATGCATTCGTTCTCGTATTTTTCTGGCCTTCCTGACAGCGAAAAAGTAACGGAGAAGGACGAAGATGGAAACGATTTAAAGAAAAAGAAGAAGCTAAATGAGGTTACACTGAGCGGAAGAGAAGCAATATTTGGCGACATAGACATGGATGATTTTTACACACAAGAAGACGAACTGCTTTATTTTATCAATCCCGAAGAGCTCAAAAATGTCGTTGCTTCCACCACAACTGGTGATGAGAGCAGTAGAAATGAAGACGACATTTCGTCGCAGTCAGCCACTACATACACTTCTAGGTCGAACACTGTAAAACCTTACTCTGGTCTTGAGTCAGAAAGTGAGCTGTAAACTTGCCTATATTAATTTGTTATTTTAAAATTTAGGTTTTTTTGTTGTTTTGTAAGAATGGATTTGTTATAGCTTCTGAAAAATTGAGACTGATCGCCTTTACAGAACAAGAAAAATGAAGCATTTTTTTTGGAGAATTTGTTTAGTAAATGGTTCCAATTACCCATGTTCCCCGCTATCGCCGCTACCCACTGCAACCACAAGCGCACGTTGGATATGAGATGGTAGATACGCGCCGAGTTAGCTATAACACTATCTTATATCCAACTAGCAGTAATCAGAGATTAGGGGAGTGCGTTCGAGCTAAAGGTAAATTAAAGTAAGGTAAGGTATATGAGCTCATATACCATTGCCTGTTAACCAATCAAAACACAGGAATTGCAATATACCATTGCCGATCAGTGCTGGGATATGATATGAGGTTTCAAATTTGAAATGTCTGTCCACGTCACAGCGCGTCACTGCAAACAATGAACAAAGAACATTTGATTATTTAGGTCTCTGTCGCATCAAACAGGATCAAAGATAAGGATAGGCAAAACTATCCGTAAAAGAGCATGGCAAAACCATGCTGTGAAATAAATGTGCGCAGGAAATCGGATCAAAAGACTGCGCACATTTATTTTACAGCATGGTTTTGCCATGTTATTTTAGGGCGTGATTTAAAATACGAAATGGCGAAATGGCGAAATGGCGAAATGGCGAAATGGCGAAATGACGAAATGGCTTACTGACGTTATATACTGAAGATAAAAGCTAAAGTTATACGATATTACCGTTCTACTGGAAGTTTTCATATGTTCTTGAATTTATCCTTGTAGATAAGTCCCGATATAATGAAATGTTACTTAATTACAAATTCTCTGTCACGTACGACCCGATCACGAATATAAGGCCGTAATTTGGATTGTAACAGTCTGCCTATTGACTGGGCGCTGTTTGATATGCTAGGACATTCTTGATCGAGATGCCGGCGTTTCGGGTGCACATTCGAAGAAAATGATTGTTTATCTTATTTCACGGGGAGGCTCCGGCTCCCAAGTAATGCTTTGAGCTCCAACATTTACCCGAAATGGATTTATAATACCAACCTTCTTCACAGAAAGTTTGTACCCGATTTCAGTGGATACTTCTTTGTACTGAAACGGAGTAACGTTCGATGTCTATATCAGTCCTTCGGAAAGGTAGCCCTGTTCAGTATACCTGAAAAGCAACTATGGCATAGTACTATATGAACAGGTATCCTGGTTTGCTGCGACCTTTCTGCAATACTTTCAATGTTGCGCTTTATGATAATTAACAAGTATTCATTACATTCCTGAGCAAGAAGATTGAAATGTTCTCCTTGAAATAATTCAGTCTAGAATTAAACAGAGCTGCCTTGAAGTTCAAAGGGAAACCAAACTATATTATTGACGTGATTTATCTTATCATTTTGCATATTCCGTACATTTCGCCATTTCGCCATTTCGCCCTTTCGCCATTTCACCATGTCGTGCTTGAAAACGCCCGTTTACCCCTTTACTGACGTAAATTGATCAATGAGTTATACCCGAAGCATTATAGGCTTCTAGTTATATACAATAAAGTATTCCCTCCCACTTGGATAGTTTTCTCTATCCTTATCTTATTGCGACAGAGACCTGATATAATGAAATGTTCTTAGTTCATTGTCTGCAGTCACGCCCCGAGCAGAGTAGAGAGCGCACATTAACATCCTTGTCTGCGACAGAGACCTGATACAATGAAATGTTCTTTGTTCATTGTCTGCAGTCACGCCCCGAGCAGAATAGAGGGCGCACAAGGATTGTAACAGTTGACAATTGACTCACGTTGGCTGCACATTCTGTCTCGACTCTTTTAGGAGCCACGAAATAAAAATATAATCTTTGAAAATAATCCATTTAATGAAAGACTTCGGCGAGTCGGCCTGTACCCTACAACTACATTAAAAAGACTTCAAAATATTGTCATTGTACAGAATTTTGTATATCCGTGGTGTTTTGTGGACAGGACAAATTGTCTAAAGGCTGTAAGCGGCCAAACCAGCTGAAAAGATTTTGTCATTCTTTTAAAATTATGAGCCTGCGAGCGCAGACGAATTTCCGTGTTCTTTGTCAAGAGAAACGACAGCCGGAAATACAGGTTTAGTTTCGTCTGCGGCGTGGGCGAGCTTGTGTTTTGCTTGGCAGACGGAACCGCGATTTCGAAGAAATATTTATCAATCGAGGCCTTTTCGTTGCGATTCTCGGTTCCAAACGTACAACTGGTGATAAAGAAAAGGTGAGAGTTTGTTAATATTTGTCGAAACCTTGATTTTTTAGCCCACGATTGTCCATGCCTTTATATGCGATTTTTACCCGTGTTTGAAAAAGGAAAATGCATCCTTAGCTTATTCCTTCGGAAAGCTGAGTTGATGAATCTTGTTGAGTTGTGTTGCAGAGCGGATACATTTGGACTTTTTTGGCTAATATAATTTTAAAACTTGGAGTTTACAATCCCTGCGTAGATCAGCTCTTTGCGGCGTGTCAGCGAGCGACGACATAAGTAGCCTGCAAAACAGTTGTATCTCTTGCGAACTCACCTGAGTATCAGGCCTTCCTGAGGGGAGGGGGGAGGGTAGAAAAGCCTGATACTCAGGCTACTTGCGAACGCGCTCGGTCTTCGAACGAGAGCGAGAGGTCTGGAGCCAATGTCAAAACTGTGAGTGAGACTGGTCCAAAATGTTTTTCTTCTGTCTGCTGCCTTCCTTTGAATCTTCTCTCACTGATCATTATTTTTATTCTTTACACGAATGTACAGCATTTGTATTTCCTTATATTGCTGCGTCCAGACGTACAGGCTTAAATTGTTGTGATATTTAATAACGTTATTATTATTGCAGATAAGGAAAGGCCAGTTTGTAGAAATGAAAGTATTACCGTCTCCTAGTGGTTTTGCTGGTTATAACCACCTTGATATGCGTGAAACAAGGTAAACTTGAATGAGAATTTATAATTATAACATTGACGAGTTTTATGACAGTTTTAGAGGGGCAAAGAAAAGACTGGGGCTTATTTGCAATAAATCAATGATAGGATTAATGGTGCATAAAATGCCTGATTACCCGGCAAGATCCTGCTTTCTTTGAGAAATATTGTGAGACATGTACCGTATAAATATCAACTTTTCTCACATCACAATAAATATGACATACCACTTATTAACCGAGAGTGAGGTCATTACAGGGGAATCTCAGACCGAGGCCTCGATGTATTGACCGAGCGACAGCGAGGTCAATACATCAAGGTCAAGGTCTGAGATTCCACTGTAATGACCAAACGGACGAGGTTAATAAGTAATTTATTATATGGCCTTTAAGCACTATTCAAAAAAAGAGTATAATCAAGGGAAAAAACACTGGAGGTAAAACTCGCTCTCGCTCTCTGTGGCTCTCTTCGTCGCTCATACTAAAGAAGTATCGGTATGCTTATATTTTTCTTTCAGTTATTGAAAAGGTAGTTATATTTTGTCGGCATTTTTTGTTGTTTTTGCCCCCTCGCTAGTAGCTTTTACTCACAATTTAAAAAACCGTTGAGCCGAGAAAAATTTTCATAATGCCCGGTCATTACAAGAAAATAATGCCCGCTCAGCAGCCAATCAGAGCACGCGTACTATTGTAGCCATTATAATAATAATGTGCGATACAGACTCACAGACTACATGTCTGGATTTAATATGATGCATAACAATCAATCAATCAAACTTTACTTAATTTGGGGTTACTCGTAATAGCTTTTCAACTAATAAATTTGTGGCCCGCCTAAATGTACTAAAGTATAAAATCTACTATAAACAATAATCTAATTTAAAATATAGTTAAAACCTAAATAACAATCGAAATGTAAGTTAAAAATTTAAAAGCTAAGTTACAATGTTAATCCACAAATTATTAAAATAATGCATAGGAGTCCTTACCCCAGGGGGGGTTCTCGGGATTTTAAGTGACGGGGATGATAGAAGGATTTTTTGGAAGTTGAAAGTTTCGATTTCTTTTTTTTTTTGGGGTAGTAAAATTTGCAAGTATTTTTTTTTTTTTTGATTAAAGTAGGAATTTGTTGGGGTATTTAAAATGAGTTAAGATTTTTGGTAGTGCTTTGGCTGCATAGTTCTGCAAATAAAGTACAAACAAACGTGTTTTGCTGTTAATAATATACATACAAAAATTTCTGCATGCTCATTGGCTGAGAGCACGTCAATTAATTCCAAACAGTGCAGAAAGGTGAAATTGAGTGCAAAAAGTTGAAATTGAGTGTAGAAAGTTGAAATTAAATTGACTTGAAAGTCGGAAAGCGCGCCAAAACAAAATGGCGGCCGATGTCGGAGTGTATGAGAGTGAGCAAAAATCGAGCAAAAACATAAAAATTCATGAAAGGTTTGACCGATTTTAACGAAAAGTTATAAGTATATAAACCAAAGTACCATTTGAATGGAAGTTCTTGTTATGATTTTTCCGACAAATGGTACTGGCTCCCTTTTTTTAGGTTGGATAACGCTTTCCACCTGATAAATCACTATCCAGTGGATAAATGTTGTATGTCTTGTTAAGACTTATCTGCTGGATAGCGATATACTCAGTGGATAGTGTTATCCACCCTTTGAACAATCTGGGCCTGGACTTTGCTTATTCAAGGAAAGGCAACGGAATGCCAAATATATTCAATGAGCTGTCAGTACCTTTTGATATTTTTGCCAAATGCTGGGAGGGTCTAGGTTAAAACTTGCAGGTGAGTTTGCCGTCTTCTCGGTAATGCAAACAAATGGTGCAGCAGGGATGTAATCAGGATTTCAAGTGTAGGAATGATTGAAGGATTTTTTGGGTTTGGCTTGATTTAAGTAGGGGTTATTTTGGGTATCAAAAACAAAATTAAAGATTTGTGGTAGTCAGCCTGTGTAGCTCTGTGAATAAAGTACAAAACAAACATGTTTTGTTGTTGTTTAATAGTTAAAAATGGTGTTTCTTTACATTGCATGTAAACACAAGCGTTCAATTTCTTATGTTTTTTTTTGTGCTTTATTATTGCCCCTTTCTGGAAATTTAAGGTCAGAAATTCAGCATGGGATATTTGCGGGTTGATTAATTAATTTTTTGGTCTAGGGATTTTTGAGTCTTGATTTTTGCCCCCATTTGATCATCGTCGTCACTTGAAATCCTACGTACCCCCCTGGGATGCATTGAGATAAAGTGGTTCAGGTTTGGCTTCTGGTGGTGCGCTTTAGTGCCTCTACTGCCTCTCTCCACTCAGGAATGTTCTAATTATTGGATGCCAGCAGATTGTTAGGATAAGAGCTCTGACAACATGCTTGGGGTTATCTGCAATTTATTATGAACTGGCTTCCTTAGATGGGAGATTCCAAGATGTATCAAGAGCTGTAGAAATTACGGTCAAATGCTAGCTTGTTGACTATGAGGCTTGGGAAGAGATTTACTGTACATGTAAAACTTATACTGTTCTTTGATGACATAAGTATAATGAAGCTAACTGTAAAAATACCTTAAGTAATGTTCACTATGAAATCCGCGTGTGAAATCAAAAGTGTTTATAATAATAGTGTTTGATTTGTTTAGTCAGGTATTCAGTGCTTTCAATGTGCACTGACAGCCAATAAAAAGCATCAACTACTTCACTCTACTTCACTCAGAGAAGTTGACCACTTTTCCAAAATTAAAGATGCTTCAAGCAGTCGGTTATGCTACCCAAACTAGGTGCCTACATGTTCTTCAAATTTTATTGAAAAGCCTGGGTTTTACTGAACTCTTCTTACTAATATTTTTACATCTAATAGCAGTGAAAGATTGTAAGAAACCTAGTTACAGACTTGGCTCATTTGATTCTTTTGTCAGGTTCATGCCAGGGCGGTATAGGTTTGCTGTGTGATTCATACAAGACTGACAAAGGAATTTTTAATGGAACTGAAACTTGTGAAAACTCTGATGAAATTTGTTTTGTTCTGTGGGGAGAAAAGACAAATGAGCGAAATGAAACATTTCAGACAGTTGTTAGAAAAGGCTGCTTTATAGTTCAAGCGTCAGTTCAAGCAAAAGAGGGAGTTTGTCGTCAAGAAGACTGCATTGAAAATCCAGACTATGATGCCTTTAAAAGTGAAGACGTTTCTGGCTTCTGTTGCTGCAATGTGAACATGTGTAACAAGAACTTTACTCCGGTATACTACACTGAGCATGAATCTACTGTTGCTCCATTACCTACTACAGGGGGTAAGTTGAAATAAGTCGTGAAATAATCTGTGTTGTTATATAGCTAGAAGTTTTTCCCCTAAAGGCCGCACCCTCTTTAAAACTGGCTTCTTCGAGGTCATGATATTTTGTAAAAGACATATAAAACAGTCACTTCCTACTAGAGCGGTTTTCACTTGAGCGTCGAAAGAAAATTGCGTTTGCTTTGGCTTTGCATTACTATGCTTAGTGATTGACTTAAAAATCTCGCGCCACTTTCTCAGCCAATCAGAACTAAAACCAAAACCAATCATGACTCGCTGGCGCACGTTTTCCCGCGCTTCGTGCCACCTACATGTATTTGCTTCGAGTTTTGATTGGTTTACTGAATTGTCTGTGTCCTTTGTGATTGGCCAGAGTAATTACTTTGGTTTTGGTTTTACGACACTCAATTGAAAAGTGCTCTAACATAGCCTGTTTTGATTATGAGAAAAAAAAAAACTTTACTGGGTAAACACAATTACTGGTGTCCCAGTAGTTTACATTGTGGCCCTTAAATAAACAAACAAACATTGAAAATAAACGGAAACTTGCTAAAAATTCTAACTGGCAGGAAGCTGGCAGGTTGGCTACCGTAGAATTCCGGTTATAAACCCTGGGTTTATACAACTTGGTTAGAGGTTTTTAGTGGGCCTAGAAAAGGAGGGGCTTATATTCGGGGGAGCTTAAAAGCCGAAAAACAAATATGTTTCGAAACGAGCCACGACAGTGTTCATCAAAATACATTTCAAGTTACAAAGTCATAATAAAGCAAAATTTATCCCTGTTTAGTACTGTTGGTCATCCAGCAGAGGGGGCTTATATGTAGGGGGGGGGGGGGGGGGCTAATAACTGGATGTATTTTTTTGTTTCAAAGTAGATGGCCTTATAACCGGAGGGGCTTATAAGCAGGAGGACTTATAACGGAAATTTTACGGTATTTATATAGCATGGAGGAGTTGACACAAATCCATCTAGTGGCATTGAGGTGGACTTGAACCTAGGACCTCTAGATTTCAAGTCCAGCGCCCCAACCACTAGGCCACGCTACCTTCTTATAAGAGTTTGGAGAACTCTTAAGTATTTATTTTACAGTGTGTCAAAACCCTTGTCTGTTGCTTGGATTTTTGAATTTTCTCAAATGTTCTCTCGTATTCACAACAGGTTGCATAAGCATGTAGCATTTTCTAACTTTACAAAAACTTAACAAAGGTTGTGGAATTTAAAAGGGGTCATTTTTGTTACAGTGCCCACCAGGGGATATTCAGACAAGACAGTCACAGTTGTGATTGCTCTTGTCATTTGTGCAGTTCTGGCCGTAACAATGATGATAGGTGTCATCTACAAGTACAATTTAAAATGCCACACTACCAAGTATACTGCGACAGGGGCCGAGGAGAACTTCCAAACTTACCATAAGATCTTAGTGGTTGCACTTTGAGAAGATGGTAGGACAAGGTCGTTATGGTTCAGTGTGGCGATGCTACCTTAAAGGCAAGGTTGTTGCTGTCAAATTATTTCCTTCAGAGCATTAATGCTGGAAAACTTTATTCCTTTTTATATAACTTATCTATTTTCAACAAGTCGACCAACTTAGAGTGGAAAGGTTTTCAAGAGTCTTTTAATGAAAACATTGGCTTAAAAAAGTTTTTATGCTAGAGACGATAATGTCGTCTAGACGTTTTAAACGTCTAAGACGTTAAAAACGTCTGGTATAAAAACGGGACGCATTTAGTGGACAGCTTTTTAGAATAATAAAAATTAGAAAGACTGGGTTCGACACTCGGAGGACACTGGACACGAAGACGTAAAGCCATCAGACGTCAAAGGCGTCTGTCTTATTTACTGTTTTATACTAGTTAACGACGTCCCGTTATTATACTAGACGGCTTTAACGTCTGAGACGTTAAAGCTGTCCGATTAGAGCTTCGTTCAGACGCTCTTACGAAAAGACTTTAAAGCCATCAGACGTTAAAGGCGTCTGTCTTATTTACCGTTTTTTTACTAGACGTTAATGTCGTCTCGAGACAGTTTTAACGTCTAAGACGGCTTTAACGTCTCTAGACATAAAAACGGCCAAAGATTTTCTCTAAAAAATCAGGTCCAACCAAGAAAGATTTTATTGGTTTGATGAAAGCGGAGGTTTGTATTAATTTTCAGTTTAATTAAAGGGGTCAGTTCACTGGGGAAGTATGGGGAAGTATCTCTTTTATTGTTCCAAATATGCAACTATAAGAGATAACTTTTACAAGAAAATACAACTTATCGTCCAAATATCAGCCGGCTACCAGTGCCTGAGGCCACCCAAAAAATGTTTCGTTCCCATCGCCCCGTCTCGGAGGGGGCGTCGGGGGAAAAAAAATGATAGGGAGCAAGAAGAGGAGAGAGAACCGAAAGATGTAGACTCGCAGAGTTGGATCGTTTGCTGACGCTGGCGAGGAGGACACCAACATTAAAGTGTGCAGTGAGGAAAAAAAGGGCGGCGGGCGAGGGAAACGAAATTTTATTGGGATGGCCTGACTTGATTTTAGAATTAATGAATTCTTCCGATTATTTTGTGACCTTGCAGTTAATTAAGTTATGTCATCTTGTTTTGATTCACGTAACAAAATATTATCAATGTAATTAATTTTATATCTATCTATTTTTATTATTATTTCATTATTAATTACCTTATAACTTGTACGCTTATCAATATTGTAACAAATTTACAGTCATGCAAATAAAGCTTGTTGTTGTTGTTGTTGTTGTCACGGGAATTTTGATTGTTTTTCGTCAAAACTGTGCTATAATACTTCTACCTGCTTAGAAAATAATCCAAGAACACCAAGAGAAATATCAGTCAACCGTATTCTAGCGTATTTTTGGAAAAAAAATCGACGTCTTTCTAAACTAAGTGCAACGCCGTCTTTGACAAGGCTACACTGAGCTATCTATTGTTGACTTAAATAGCATGGTCGACTCTCATGCAACTAGCCGCAAAATGGCATGTTTTTGCAAGATGAGTCCACAAAACATTTACCAAATGGAAACATAAAAGTTTTTGTCTGCACAGTTTGTTTACCTCGCAATTCTTCATATATGGGTTTAGTTTTCTGTTTGAGTATACCGTTCAGTCGTCTAGACGTCTTTAACGTCTCAGGACGTTAAAGGCGTCTAGTATAAAAACGGGACGCATTTAGTAGACGACTTTTCGGAAAAAAATAAATAAAAAAGACTGGGGTCTAGACTCGAGGGCACTGGACACGAAGACGTTAAAGGCGTCTGTATTTTTTACTCTTTTTATACTAGTTAACGGCGACCCGTTTTTATACTAGACGCCTTTAACGTCTGAGACTTCCGTCTGTCTGATGACGGAAGTCTAAATAAATTGCAATAAAAACTTTCAATGTTATTCCAAACTCAGCGCACATTTTTAATAATAATAATACTTTATTCGAAACACAAATGTATCCCGTGTTTGAAGGGGGCCTGTTTCTTTTTGGTCCCCTAAAAATTTAAAAAATTTTTATTAAATTTTTTTTTGATATATTTCTTTTATTTTTTATTGTGTCAAAAAATTTTGAATTTTCCTTTTAATATTAAAAAAAAAAAAAAAAAATCCTTTTCCACCGTTCTTTGCCATGTTTCCCTTGACCGTTCTCTACCTGACTTCCTTTCCCGTTCGGTGCCCGGTTAAAGCCACATGTAGTTTCGGTTTGTTTCTTTTGGGATGGGGGGGGGGGGGGGGGGGGGGAGCCGCTAGGGGGGTCTGGTGGCATGCCCCCAACCTCGTCCCCAGAGAATTTTGAAATCTAGAGGCTTGGAAATGCTATTTCCAGCGTTCTCCAAGAGTTTTGTGATTTACGCATATCGCGAATTATTTACTTCCTACACTGTGTCAGCAAACCAATGCACATTGAAGAGAGTATAACACTTGCAACGTCAATTACAAAATAGAATAACTGGCACGCGATGCATGCAGAAGCGATGGCGTTTCACAAGGGGTCTTACATTATTTTGAAAAAAACTTAAAGTAAATAAAAGTAGCTGACACCTTGTGTGTGAAAAAGACTGTTATCCAACTGCAGTTTACATTTATTTTAACCTAAAAAGCTTGTTAGTGTTTGTATAAATAGCATAGCCTGAGGATCTGATGGAATTCAAATAAATACAGTTGTTATGAATGCACGGACCATTTTCTTCGTAGATTTGCTCAATTGAACAACAGTAATATTTTATACTTTTATGTGTTTTTTTTTTAGATTTCCCTACGTTGTCTCAACAAAGATTGCGTTATACTGTAGTGTGATTTCACGGAGGAATGACATACGATACGCGCGAGCAAGGAGCGTAGCTAATTGTCGAGGGTCGAGAGTCGAGGGTAAAATGTCGAGAGTCGAGAGTAACATGTCGAGAGTCGAGAGTAACATGTCGAGAGTCGAGGGTAACTTAAAAAAAATATAAAAATAAATTAAATATATAAAAAAATAAAAATATTATAGTAATATTATAGTAATACTTGTCACGCGACGTTTTGGTCGTAGAAATGAACTGCATTATAAACTGCATTTACTATACTCGTACGCTCAAATGACTACGGTTACACCCTGCTTTAGAGCTAGAGGTCCAGTATTGCACAGCTTCCAATAAATACCAAATACACCAGGGACAACTGTTTGAATGTATCCAATGTTATTTTATTATCTTGGGCATGTAATGAACACACAGGAAGGCATTGAAGGTTTTCCATTATGGCCATACCTTTCCGATAATTTCGGGAGATAATATGTAACAGAAATGCCATTATCTGTTCATTATTTTGCCACCAAACCTAAATTCATTCCACTGGTGTTACGTTTAGTTTGTTTGTTTGGTGAGAATTGAAAATGTTCTACGTTCCTAAATGGTAATAATAAGCGTGAATACCGAAAAATGAAAGTTAGCGTGCATGTTGCCAAACACTCCACTGATAAGGGTTTATCAATTCTTTTTTACCCACGTTTGCGTGACAGTACAGATTGCGTGTTGGTATCGCCTCCCAAAAACCCAAGACTACAAGGTGGGGGACGACGCGACGTCATTTGCCCGTGTCACACAACGCTTTACTGAATAAAAGAAAGAAAAGCTGGCGAAAGAAAAATTCTGTCTTCATCTCATTAGTAATTTACCATAATATTTTTGATTTTATATTCATATTTTTTTATGTTTAATTTATTTTTATTTATTTTTTAAGTTACCCTCGACTCTCGACATGTTACTCTCGACTCTCGACATTTTACCCTCGACCCTCGACAATTAGCTACACTCGCGAGGAAGCTTTTAAGCTGCCAGAAAGGTCAAACGGTCTCTTGCTCACAGCGGCCCTTTATATTTTTAGAATTAGAAATTTCTGTCTACTCAATCTAAAAGATCCCATCATATATAATTAGTCTCTTTCGTTTATACATTGCAGTGTTCTATTGTAACTGCGCGGAAGTATTTTGCTTTTGTGTTTTACGCGGCGATTTCTTGTTAAGTTAAACTTGATTTTTGTTCGATCGGGCCAAACAGACAAAACGAACCGTTCGTGCGATGGCATAAAGCGATGTCACGCCATCGCTTAAAAACGACTGTCTATGTATCATGAAACCAGCAGATGTTTCACCTTTCAGAGTCATCATAGTAAATTCGTTTGCCAACTGTTGTTGCGTCGTTCACACACACCAACTCGAGTTTGCCAACACGAGTTGACCAATAGTTTGTCGTGTGAAGGCCGCTTCATCGGCAGGTCGTTTTTTGTCACGATTTCTGGTTTGTTTTAGTTTTTGGCTGTTTAATATTGTTGTGCATCACCCTACGTACGTTAAAAAAAATGAAAAGAAGTACAAATGTTATTGTTTTAAACATCTCGAGAGATAAAATTTTATTTTCAACCTTTTATACAGGTCTGTTTTTAGTTTTTGGGAAAAAAACTGGGGGTCTTGGGCCCCCGGCCCCTCCCCTTGCTACGGCACTGCATGGGAAGTAAGTCAAATTCAGGAAACACGCACTAGAAAATAAGCTTTGATTGCTAATAAGACGAACGTTATTTTAGGGTCGGCATTTTAGCACTGGACACCACATATACTGGGAAATCTGAGCTCCACTTTGGATGCCAAGTACGCGCAAATGACATATGAACAAATGAATGAAATCTTTATTTTACCACGGTTAAAGGATAAGCGTTGAGCAATTAGAAAACATAAAGCTCAAATGTCACTGAGGTGAATTGAGTGAGTTTGCCTTTCTGGTTCAAAATATGGTCAAATATCCACATTCATTTATGTTTTTATGTTTTTACAACTGAAATACTAACATTCATTACTGTCCTCAAATACATGAGTTTCGAGAAAACAACTCGACAAAACAAAGAAATGATTGGGAGAAAAAATAAGAATAATGAATACATCAAGATGCCTTTTTCTGATGCGATTTATGCCTACCGTAATGATTCGATTTAGCGCCCTCCTTTCAATAAGCGCCCCCTTCCGAATAAGCGCCCCCCTTCGAATGTGTTTTTTTCAATAAGCGCCCCCATTCTTAAAAGCGCCCCTATTGTGGATAACTCCCCCTACTGAAGCCATCGATATCGAATAGATAAACTCATGAACAATCACCGTACCGTACATGCATATATTTACTGCAAAGATGAACAATTCTTTTTAAAGTATCTGAACCTTCAACAATTTGTTACTTTAACAGTTTCTGTTATTGTGATTTTTAAATATTTATTAAAGTTTTGTTTCAAACATTTGGCTGTTTCTCAAAAAAATTAAATGAGCGCCCTGTCCCGAATAAGCGCCCTTTCTCAAATAAGCGCCCTGTCCTCGCCCTGTCCCGAATAAGCGCCCTGTCTCGAATAAGCGCCCTTCCTGGAGGTGCCAAAGAAATTAAAATAAGTGCCCCGGGCGCTAAATCGAATCATTACGGTATACCATGTGTGGTCTTCTTTATTTTTTTTTTAATCGGACAAACGTTTTTTTATGAAAAAAAAAAAGGTCATTTGTAACCTGTCCAAGAAAAAGCGAAAGGTGGTTTTTAAGGTCTTCAGCTTTTAAAGGCCTTAAAAGCCTAACTGTGGAACACGCAATAATCGACCCTAATAGTAAAATCGTATAGAAATGTTTATTTTGTTTCTTTAAATGAAGTCTTGAGGATATTGACTCTAAATTGATCCAGGAGCCACAAAATAAAAATATAATCTTTGAAAAGAATGCATTTTATGAAAAATCTTCGGCGAGTCGGCCAATTCTCTACAGCTACCTTGAAAAGACTGTGTACTTCTTTGGCGGAAATTACGCTGTATCCATTCCACATCGAAATATTGTCTTTGGACATAATTCTGTATATCTGTGGTGTTTTGTGGACAGGACAAATTGTCTGAAGGCTGTAAGCGTCAAAACCAGCTGCAGGGATTTTGCAAATTCTTTATTTTATGGCGGATAGACATAACATGGATGGAATTATAATAGTGGATCAAATTTCGACAGGAGCTGTTGAGTTCCTTTGATTGACATCCGCCGCTCTCGACTGCTGATTGGCTGTTGAAGATATTCAATACACACACGAGAAAATTGTTCGCGAATGTCTGTATAATGCTTGTGTTTTGCTTGGCACAAAAACCGCTATTCCAAAGAAATATTTATCATTCTAGGCCTTTTCGTTGCGATCCTCGATACCAAACGAACAACTGATGATCAAGGAAAGGTAAGAGTTTGTTAATATTAGTCAAAACCTTGATTTTTCAGCCCAAGATTGTCCATTGAACTGCTTCGTTTCATGGCGACACGAAGGCTGCCAGATTTTATAAGCCTTTATATGTGATTTCTACCCGGGTTTAGAACAGTAAAATACGTCGTTTTCCTCTGAGAAAGCCGAGTTATTGAGTCTTGTTGAATTGTGTTGCAAAGCGAAATACATTCAGACATTTTTGAGGCTAATAACGTGAAGTGTACGATCTCCTGCGAAGCGCGCTTTGCGTGATGGCCGAATGATGCCATAGTTAGACATAAGCAATATCAAAACGATCCTTGTTTTGGCGTCCAAAACGTTTTTCTGCTGTCTGCTGCCTTCCTTTGAGACTTCCCTCACTAATCTTTTTTTTTTATTGTTTACTCGAATGTCCAGCATTTGCATTTGAAGGTGTTTCCCAGCCAAAAATGTATAATGCTTAAATATTGCTGTGT
Source organism: Oculina patagonica (assembly GCF_052425735.1). Lineage (NCBI taxonomy): Eukaryota > Metazoa > Cnidaria > Anthozoa > Scleractinia > Oculinidae > Oculina > Oculina patagonica. Next base: position 1,216,411 of record NC_135764.1, read on the forward strand.
CCAGACTTACAGGCTTAATGTCATGATAACGTTATTAAATTATTGCAGATAAGGAAAGACCTTTTGTAGAAATGAAGGATTACCGTCTCCTAGTGGTTCTGCTGGTTATAACCACCTTGATATGCGTGAAACAAGGTAAACTTAAATGAGAATTTATAATTTATAACATTGACTAGTTCTATGACAGGGCAAAATAAGACTTGAGCTTATATGCAATAAATCAGTGATAGGATTAATGGCTTAAGGGCTTGCATAAAATACCCTGATTACTGAGATCCTGCTTTCTTTGAGAATTAATTGTGAAACATGTACGGTATAAATATCAACTTTTCTCACATCACAATAAAATATGACGTGCGATCCAGACAACATGTCTGGGATTTCATACACTGAATAAGGCTATGTTTACAGGGACACGGTTATCAATCGACACGGTTTCATGACCTCGAAACCGCATCGAAAACGACACCGTTTCGAAGTGTTTACACGGAGCCTATTTAACGATTTTCCGACTGTTTTCGAATGTGATTGTATAAGCAAGCGCTGCTCTCTATGCTTGTTTCACCATGTTTACCCTTCGCAAGCCAGCCAGTACGTGCCAAAATACATGGCCGTTTTCAAATCGATGCGGTTTCGCCGTTTTTGACCGTTTACACAACAACGAAACCGTATCGTTTTGAAAACGCTCCACTTTTGACAGCGTTTTCAAAACGACCCGGTTACAGTAGTGGTCTCGATCGGTGCCGTGTAAACGAAAGGCGTAACCGCATCGCTTTCGATGCGGTTACAAATGAAACCGTGTCCGTGTAAACATAGCCTAACAATGACCAGGAGTCCTTACCATTTGAATGGAAGTTCTTGTAATGATTTTTGGACAAGTGGTACTAGCCCCAGTCGTTCAAAGGTTGGATAATGCTATCCACCAGATAAATTACTATCCAGTGAATAGCGTCAGACCTCTCAAGTCTCACGATTTTGCCGTGAGACTCACGACTTTTAGTTCAATGGGCGCTTCCAGAAAATATCCGTACCATACCACGGACGGCTTCCATATTTTAGCCCCCCATGCCTTCGGAAATTCCAAAATGAGTTATCCCCCCATGCCCTCGGAATTCCATAATCGTTAACCCCCCCTCCCATTCAGATTTTTCATTTTTTCGTCAAGCTCTTTAGAATTCCCGTCAGGGTTCACAAATACGCCCAATGTGGCGTATTTTACATCAAATTATTTCGAATGCCTCGATCTGTACATAGAGACAGTCATCATGACTCAAGAGATTCTGGGATGAAAACGGAAAAAAAAATAAGACTTTTCTCCTTACCCTTGTTCAACAGATACAACCTACATTAACTTTACATTGCCCCAAACTGGTGCAGAACATTAAAATAATAATATTGTGTGATTCACGTGTGTAAACTCGGAAGATAATACGATCGAGTGCACTGACATATCTGCCATCTTGAATTTGAGCCTTCAGGGTCAGCAGTCGCTCCCAACCCACGTGCTTCAAAATGGCATCTCGAAGCATAGCAAAAGAGTTTCCCACTCCACTGTACGTATGGACTAAATATTTGTGGATCCGCTTTGACAAGAAAACAAAGAGCAAATGAAGAAGTTCATCAATGTTAAGGCCTCTGAAGCTTGATGTAGAACCCACATTTTAGCGATTTTCTTTTGTAAATGAACGCAAACACATGCTTGATCGATCGATACTTATATCCTGCTTCTGCGACGCGGTCGTCAGTTCGTGCTTTATTTGCGAATTGGTAGTCCACAAAATAAGCATTTTCAAGGAACACACTCTTGTTTTTTCCTCTGGAAATCCAAGATCTGGAACTCCCCCATGCCTTCGGAATTCCAATCGTAAGTATCCCCCCATGCCTTGGGAATTCCAGTTCAAAGAACCCCCCCTTGCCCTCGGATTTCCAAAAAGCCGTCCGTGGTATGGTACGGATATTTTCTGGAATCGCCCAATCTCACGGTCTCACGACAAGACACAAAAATCTCACGATAAACAAAGTCACAAGCTATAGCTTGGATGCAATTTCTTGTATAATGTCATTTTTGGCTTACTAAGGCGATTGTCTTGCGCTAATTCTGTGTAAATCCGTAGCCAGCAAAAGTATTTCATTAGTTTGTTCGCTAGACACACAATAGAACCCATATATAGAAGACACAAGCCGTGAAAAGAACGTTAATTTTTGTGTTGCTAAAACAGGAAAAAAACTCCTCTTGATTAGCACCTGGTTTTAGTTATTTTTGTCTGTCAGTTGAAAATCTCCCGGTTTTTACTCGAATCTCCCGGTTTTTTGACCTCGATCTCCAGATTTCCGGTTCCGGTTATTTGGTGGATAGCGTTATCCACCCTTTGAACAAATCAGGCTCTGGACTTTGCTTATTCATGGAAAGGCAATGGCACGCCAGTGAGCTTTCCTTTTTGACATATTTGCCAAATGCTGGGAGGGTCTGGGTAAAAACCAGATGGTGAGTCTGCCGTCTTCTTCTAAGCAGTGGTATGTTTTTTACATGAGGAGCCTGGTATTGTGAACGAATGGTACAACTAAAAGTATCAACGACACTCTACTTCGCTCAGATAATTTTTTTCATTAAATTGAAATAGTTATCATAAACAAAGATTCTTTCAAGCAGTCAGTTACGCTACCCAAACCAGGTGCCTATTTTATTGAAACCCCTGAGTATTAATTATTCTTTTTGCTAATATTTTCACATATGATAGCAGTGAAAGATTGTAAGAACCTATTTACAGACCTGGCTCATTTTATTCTTTTGTCAGGTTCTTGCCAGGGAGGTAAAGAATTGCTGTGTGATTCTTACCACACTGACGTAGGAATTTTCAATGGAACTGAAACTTGTAAAAGCTCTGGTGAAACTTGTTTTGTTCTGTGGAGAGAAGAGACAAATGAGCGAAACGAAACATTTCAGACAGTTATTAAAAAAGGGTGCTTTAAAGTCTCACAAGAGAAACCTTCTAAACGTTGTCTAGAAGACTGCATTCAAAATCCATACTTTGATGCCTTCAGAAGTGTAAATGTTTCTGGCTTCTGTTGCTGCAATGTGGACATGTGTAACAGAAACTTTACTCCAGTATACTACACTGAGTATGAATCTACTGTTGCTCCATCAACTACTACAGGGGGTAAGTTGATATACCATATTTTCTTGAATAAGTGCCGTCCCGGACTTAGCGCCTCCCTCAAATAAGCACTGCAATTGGAACAAAAAAGTTAATAAGCGTCGCCTGAGTCTTAGAGCAAGGATAAGAACCAACAATGACCTCATTCCACATAGAATTTGTATGATGCTGGGTGTATGATTTGAACTCTGTTCACACCGTCACTCATTTCCATCTCTTGTGTGAAACATGTAATATCTATTGGCACTTTGTAATGTGTCTGATTGGTAAATAATTTTAGATAATTTTAACAGTAGCAACCAATCAAAGACACCACATTATCTCTGTTAGAGTAGTGTTCACAATTACTGTAGTATTGGCCATTCCGAGGTTGCGCAGGAAACTGGGTCGAGTTTCAGATTTTAAGTAATCAAAAATCTGACACCACCACATGAAAGAACTAGGTGAGATTGGTGATTTGACCAAGTTTGATGCTTTTAGGATGACCAGAGACGCTTGTATGGATTTTGACCCATGTTTCAAGGTCCATAACTTCGTTCCTGTTCATCCTGAAAGCATCAAATTTGGTCAAATGACCAATTTATTAGATTATCGATTACTTAAAATTTGAAACTCGCCCCGGTTCCCTGCGCAACCTCGGAACGGCCAATTATTAAATGCAAAGTGGCACAGGTAGGTGCAGTAGGGTTTAAATTTTCATCAACGCAGTCTACATGCTTATGCTGTACATAATGTAAATCAAACTTTAGAGGCTGTTGGGAGGCCTAATAAAGGACTGCTTATACTAACATTTTCCCACTTTACACTGTACATGTGTACAGCATTGATGCAAACCAAGGACAAAAAAAATTCTGTGCTTGCATTTTGTATTTACCATACAGTGCTTCAAGCTCAAGTTTTTCAGAAGTCTCCCTTTGGCGACTTCCTTTTGTAAAATGGTCGCCACTAGAAAAATTTTGGTCGCCAAAAGCAAAAACGTTTTAGAAGAAGACACTTCATGTCGCTTTACATAGAGTAATACTGCTGACCATGATGAGCCGAATAGAAATCGTTCGGAGAACTTGCATTCCAAAGTTTTTTGGTTGATCTGTTCTTATTATCGTGCAGAATAGTAAATAAATGATAAGAGAAACAGGTAAGGAAGATAAACATGCAAAACAAGTTAATTCTCGTGCAGTACAGTAAAATAATAGAAACATAAATGTGGTTTTCAAATTAATGGCGGCTCCACGATCAAAGACATCAAACAGCACAGTCCAAGCCAAACGGATAAGCAAGATGCACGACTGAAACAGTTGTAATGGAAAATTTTGTGGTGAAATTGCTTAGTAATTATACTGCAAAAACAAATGATGCCTAGCCAGCCCTTTGCTTTACACTGCACTGGTCGCCAAATTGGCGACCTGTTTGGAAAATTTAGTCGCCAAATTTTCTTTTCACTCGCCATGGCGACCAAAATGATTGCAGCTTGAAGCGCTGCCATATTTATTTCAAACTTAGCCTGTTTGGCCCGATATTTTTTTGACTCCTGCAGTTTGTTTGTGCCTGGTGTTCATTAAACAAGGGTTTTTATTAATTCTTTTTGACAAACATGTCTCTGGCTAATACAGTACCGCTCAAAAGTAAGTTACCACCTCTCGTCTCGTTTCTCGCGAGACGAGTTTCTCGTCTCGCGAGAATCAACGAAGCGGAAATGTCTGGCATAAATTACGGCAATTATCTTACGAGAAAACGATTAATCTCTCGCGAGAGTTTTCGCCGTTTTGTCAACTGAAAAGTTCGAAGTTTTTGCCTGATTGGAAAGATTGCTGATTTGTTGGCAACGATCGGTTTGTCTTTTTTCACTCGTAAGATAAGTTCCATTTGAGATGAATGTGTGTGCTAACGAACTCGAGAGAGCTTTTCAATCGAAAGTCGTCGCCTTGTTGGTCTTAATTCTTTCTATCACACATGCAAAAGGTGAATTAAAGCAACTCAAAAATCGAAAATCAAAAGCAAGGCACTTGCATTACACTGCAACATCTTCACGGGTTTGCAGTAAATGTTGCGTGCGTGCTAGCACGAGAAGCTGTTGAATCGAAACTTGTCGCGTCGCAAAAGAATTTATCTTATCAAGAATGCAAAACGTGAATGAAAGCACCATCAAAAAAATCAGAGGTTAAGACGCCTGTAAAAGCACTACTCTCGCTTCAAACATGAGCCGAAAATGAAGAAAGCGAAATCTTTCTGCCGTCGAAGTTTTCCTATCTTTAGATCATTATCTGACGGTAAATCTACGCCGCGCCGGTGTGTAAACAAAGGTCACGCTTGTTATGCTTTCTTGACCTTTCGTCACGCTTGCCGCCGAATCGTGGCTTGGAAGTTGTAATGTGAAGTTATGAAAAAGAACACATTAAGTGCGAGCGTTTATTAAAATAAAAGTTTCACAGAAGATTGAGGAATCGGCGACATTTTTTGCGGGGAATGTGTTATCTTTCGGGCGACGAACGCCGACAAAGTTGTGATTTATGCAAATGTCGGCTTCTAATCAACGAGAAGTTTATTTGCCGTTCAGCTAAATTTTTTGCCGACTAGTACTATTTTGAGCGGAATGAAATAGCTTTTTTCGCTCAATTCTAATTTGACGCTGGATTCGTAATCAGTGTTACGATTTCTACCCCGCCAACGTGCTCAAACGTCACAAACATAACTACAGTAATTTTACCGCCAACATCGCCGCTCACGTGTGAAAAATGTTAGCTGAAACTTGTGAAGCCACGTTTTCGTGGCTGTAATAGCTTAACATATCGTAAACAAGAAAATATGATCGTTGAAACCGTAAGTCTTAACGCTAGCAAACATGGATACAACTTTTCATTTCGAGAATGAGGCGAATTCTCTCAGAGACCCAGACATGCTGTGTAAATAAACAACTTGTCGATGTTTATAATTTTAATTCCGTGTAAACTACGAATACGGAGTTCGCTTGAAGTTCGCTTGTTCTGTTTTGCCTTTTAAGTTCTTGGTAACGGTTAAATTTCAGTTTGGGATAGCATATGCAACAAGTATTCGAAAGTATGTTTGTTGAACCGATCAAATATAATTTCTTTGGCCGCTCTGGGTTCAGACGAAATTTACCGCCAGGAAGCCGTGCAAATTAAAGATCGATCGATAAATTTCGAAGCGTTACTTTACTTGACTGAAAACCCTGATTAAGACACAGGGGGCCCAGACAAACTGTTTGTTTATGGACTGTGCACATTTACATTTTTATAGAGAATGTATGGAATTTACCGAATGGTTTGTAGAATTGCGTGTAATGGCGCAAAACATGAACAAATTTGTGCTGAATAAATGTAAAGTTTTCCTACCTTTTGTGTCGTGTTGTTTTTTCGGCTCGAAATGGCGAATTTGAGTCGATTGAAGGATATTTTGCTTTCGCTGTTTACTATACATCTAATTATATGGAAAGGGTGGAAACTCCAACAGCTCCAAAGTAGAACACTTCCAGCGCCGAGCCGATTTTCGTCCTGATAATCCCATCGCACAGCTTTCAAACTAAGCACCAGAAAAGAGGAATGCTTGACGAATCTTCTCGTATCATTTGATCGAAAATTTATCCAAACGGTCAAGAACAAGCCCTCAAACGAAATCGGGTATCCAAAATTTTTTAGCCGTCCGAATGCGTAGCACCAATTTGCTGTGCCGAAGGGAAACGCTATTCCCCAGCCTCTTTGTGATTGGATACAATTGAACAATGGTCGTTCAAGATTTTGTTTCGTGGATAGGGAGGCAAAGGCAAAACAAATACTCAGTAGTATAGGGAGTGATGTCAATGGTGCTACACAACCTTAGGACCCTCGCGCAAAATAATGGCAATTACGGCGGCGATGCCGAAAGCGACGCATTATCATTTAAATATGCGTCGTTGTAACTTGTATGCGGCAAAGTGATTATGAAATATTCATACTGACTTAAGAAACGAGAAAGTATCCGTACATCAAGTCGGTATGAGCTGTCATTTTTAAAGCAAGCTAGCTTCAAATAAAAGACAGCGTTCATTTTTCAACAAAAAAATATTTTACAGTCATAGCGAAAAAAATATCAGACTTGAATCATCTCACCTGGTTGTTTCACAGAGGTTGCAAAATAATACACCAACGTGGGAAACTCTCGTGCAAAACCCGTTGTTGTGATTTGCAATTCTTATGTAAAGGTAAAAATTATTGGGAAAACCCCGCGAACTCCATCACACGACTTTCGTAGCCGTAGAAAATGTAGGTCATCACAATTTTACGGAAAAGTGGGCTGTTTTTGGGACATATACAAATATGGCAAGGTACTCGTGTTTGCGTTTCCGTATTTTTCTTTGTTTTTTGATTGATGTTTTGAAAATTCATGGCTGAAATGACTAAAATTATTTTCTAGGTTCGAAACCTTGAATTCGGAACAATCTGAAATCGTAGACATAGCCGAAGCCGGGCACAATATTCTTGTTACTGGAGAGGGAGGAACTGGAAAATCTTTTGTGGTGAAGGCAATTAACAGTCGCCTCTTGAAGCAAGGGAAAAAGGTTTCCATTGTTTGTGCAAGCGGTATTTCTGGAAGTGTTTATTTGGATGTAAATATACAAACGTCAACGGCCCACTCATTTTATGGTTTGCGCACTGCAGAACTTCCCTGTAATTTAATTGTCGAGAGAGCGATTGCAAACAACTTGGTTGTCGAGCGGGTGAAAAGTTCAGATACTATAATTTGGGATGAGATTGGAATGACAAGTAGAAGAGTATTTGAACTAGCTAACAGCATCCATACGGAGCTTGCATCTCAGTGCCATTCATCGCACCTCTTCGGTGGAAAACAAGTAATTCTCGTTGGAGACTTCCTTCAGCTACGTCCGGTTGCAAACTTTTTTGACTTGGGACAATTCGTATTTGAATCTCCACTGTTCAATGCCATTCCGCATCGCATTGAACTTAAAAGGTTAATACGGCAGAACGAAGACGAGAAAGAATTTGTTGCCTGCTTGCGGGAAATCCGCCTGGGAAACTGCGGAGGAGATTCCTTGGCATTTCTCAAAAGCCTGTCTCGAGATCTTGCAGATGAATTAATTTCTTCTGCTGTGCATATTTTCTTTAGACGCTTGCCTGTTGAAATCTTTAATTTAAATATTTTGTTTTCCTTTCCTGGTCCATTGCATACGTTTGAAGCCAAAGACGAAGGGAATCTCAGTGGCATTCAATGCCCTGCAAATCACATGGTCATGCTTAAGCCTGGTTGCAAAGTAATGCTCTTGTGGAACAAATCTGACACGTTGGTGAATGGAACGCAGGGTGAATTTGTTTGTGTCAGAGGGGATGATGTCATTGTGGATTTTAATGGAGAAGGCCAAGTGCTCGTGAAAAGAGAGACGTGGACAAACATTTCAAGAACGGGGGATGTCGTTGGTAGTCGGAGCCAGTTTCCTTTAGCTTTGATGTGGGCTATCACTTGCCACAAATCGCAGGGACTAACTCTTCCATCAGCAGTTGTGCATTGCACAAAAGAGTTTGTTCCTGGCCTTATTTATGTCGCATTAAGCAGAGTGAAGTCTAGTGAGCATCTCAAAGTTGTCGATTTCAGCCCTAATCAGCTGTTGCGTCCGCTACCTAAATGCCTTGATGTTTGTGCCCAGCACACAAATGTAATGGAAGAAGACCTAAAATGTTGCCGAAAAAAGGTGCTTAGCGAGGAGTTTCTGAAGATCGACGATGGATTTAAACTACCAAATGAAGAAGAAAGTGGGTTCGAAGGCAGTGAAGTGGAATCAGAAAGTACGGAGAACCTGGTGAAATCGTATTTTGAGAGAGGAGAACCTGACGAAATTGCTATTGATCTGCAGACAGTGTACTTTATTATATCTGATGAGGCATCCAATGATTTCTGCAAGATTCCCCCTCCCACATTCAGCGTCACCAATATTTTAGAAAATATGAAGGTGAAAAATCCACTGAGCGAGTTCGCCATTGAAAACAACAGAATTGTTGAAGATATCATCACTTCAAATCCACATAAAGAGATCATTGGAAAGATTCTTTGGAGTCGTGCATGTACCATCATCCTTGAGGAGTCACTATTAAGCTTTAGTGAAATTAAGCTCACCACGTCCGCATGGTTGAACGACTTCAAGGAACTTTACATGCTTATCACACAATCTGCTTCTTTTATGAGAGACATGGAAATGTTTTTTGATGCAAAGCCTTTGAACAGTGTTCAATCAGCTATCGGAGCGTTTCTTATGATGGGGGTTTACAAAGAGGTAGCCAAGTGTGTTGCTGACAAAGTGGCAAGGGCAACAGTCAGTGAGCCCGACGCTTTTGATGTAAAAGCCATGCCATCTGAGGGGCTGGGGAAAATACGCCATATTGGTGCCTGGGCGATCCGTAAAGTTTTGAATGATCAAAAGCGGTATGTTCGAGCGAACATGATGTCTACCAATGAGCAAACTCGCCTGTCAGTACTCAAGCGTCTTAAACTCGCTTCTCTGTTAGAGGAACACGTGATCGCCAATTTTGAGGCACTGTCAGCATCTACTCAGTACCCTGAGACACTAGCTGTTTCGGAGGACCGTCAGTTTAGAAACAGGGGCCTCTCTCATATTGAAGACCTGGCCTATGAATTCTTTCTTGAAGCTGAGGCTAGACGTGTAAGCTGCTTAAACGACCATAAGCTTGCAATGTTTGGTGAACATCTTGTAAGCCAGACAGAGTCAGAAATGAAGGAGGACAGACGAATCCGACAGAAATGGTTGGACTGCTTTCCAGTGGACGAAAAAGAAACTAAGATGGTAAGCTGTTTAACATTTAGTTTTTTCTCACTCTCTTAGTTCTTTTAAAGAGGAAAATCGAAACAGCTTAAGCTTTGGAATTAATTTCGCCGATTTCCCTTTATTACACAAAAGATCTAGAGCGTAAGAACTGTATTGTTAACTTAGCTAGGGTAATTTCATTTATTAACCATCGAAACAACTTCTTATTGTTAGTGTGTAATAGTCAAAACTAAACAAAATTAGTGTTTAATATTATCTAAATATTCGATTTTATGCCATTAAAAACTTATATGCTTAGTCCGGTGAAAATGGTGAAGTGCTGAAGGAATTATCATAACTTTTATTTGTTATAATTCGATAACACAAAAATGGATACATGGACGGGAAAACAACGTGTCTAGATAAAGGTGTGATGTTTAAAAGTTTACCGTACCCATGCTTCAAAATAAGGTAAATCCCTGCAGATCACATTTTGTTTATTTTTCACTCCATTAAGGTAACTGTACATTCTGAATTTTAATTGCGGTTTATTGTATTTTCTCATCAGGAACTGATCATGGAGGCGTTTGAAAGTGTAATTACCAAATATGTGATGGTGGGAGCTGGACAGTACATGCGTGATTACAGAAGAGCACACAGGTAGAAATTGCAGTTACTTACAATTAATAATAACAAAGGACATGTCCTTGCATGTAACTTAAGATTTTCAGCTCTACTCAAAACTTGATAATCCCTTAGCTGTCGAGGAGACAAAAATCAAAATCGCGAATGATTTTATTTCTTTATGTTACAAAATAGTTGAGTAACTGTTATTTATTTATTCATTCATACTTCAACTTACTCTTTCTAGATTAAAGAAATCGGCAGAACACCGCAAAATCGTACTCCAGCGAAAGAAAGCTTTGGAAGAGAAAAGGGCTGCAATTCCTTTTCAAGAAATTGAGGCTGACAAATCCCCTGGAAAGGTAACCAGTCACGTACGTCTCCAGCAGTATGTTGACAAATTTGGTGACGAGGCTTTTGCGAAATCATTTACAAAGGCTCAATTGCAGTCTCTAAGCAAAGCCTATGGCCAACATGTAAATGCCAGGGACACCAAGACCAAGCTGGTTGAAAACATGCTTCCACTTCTCAAAGCAAGTACGAGAATGCCGCATTCCTACTTTACAAGTAGACTGCAGTCTACTATTAACCTCGATGAGCCTAATCGACGAATCACACTGAGAATCAGTACAGCTAACTAATATATGCTACAAGGTTAGTGTCTGCTCAATTGCACGAAATCTATGCCGTTGCTAAACAACAATCTGAACACATGGAACTACAAATGCCCGTAGCAACCATATGATCGTTCAAACATCTGAGTCACATTTCTTAACAGTTAAGTTGTTAAGTTAAAGTAAGACAATCTAAAAGAATACAGTGACGTTCACGTCCAACCCCTCAAAAATCAAGTCTTTGTAAAACATTTCAAAGTGACAATAGTAATATTTGTGTTCTTCCATGACTTAAGGTGACCTTCGTGTCCTTCACATTTAAAGTCTTTATGCAAAAGGTACTATAAACACAATGTATTTGCAACCTGTGAAACTATAAACCCTCTTATAGCAAGGCTTTCCAAACTGTTGGCGTCAATTTCTTTTCCTCTTCGTACCACTCAATCCTGCATTACTTTTTCTGCTTATGGTAGTTTGTCCATAACGAATAGAGTTTTGTGCAGACTCTTGAAGGCGGTAGCTCGGGTTGTTGTTCTGTCCATTACAAGCCCTCACTTGGCAGAAATGATTTTCACAGCAATCCTGATTGACAATAGCAGGTTTGACAAACGCATTAGGAAATCTTTTTAATTTAATGACAACAATACTCTGAAATCCCAGAATCATTGACTGAAGATCAAACCATAATTTATAAGAGAAAAAACTCTTCGGTGTTTGATTGCTATCTACCTCAGCTTTCCACTGATTTAAGAAAGCAAGGAACTCTTGCAATTCTTTCAAACGATAATCACTGAGGCTTTTGATAGTTTGCCTGTCGTTAAAAAGTTGAATTGCATGGGATGTGTGATTCAGAAGCATAAGAGTGGAATCAAGGCTGCTGCCATCTTGTCCCTTGCTGTTGAGGTGCCGCTTATACGCCTGAAAAAAATGAAATAAATTTATACGTAATTGTATGAGTTTCAGGTATCAGCTACTGTCATTTTGTATGTGCGTGTTCGGTCTTGAAACAAAAACGTTGTCTTGCTTTTTTGACGCTAGTCTACAGGCTAGATTACGAAAATGAAAAACCAAAGTGTCTTTGTTACGATTTTAACAAAATGTTTTACAGAATACATGATTGTTTACTAGAATACATGATTGTGTTGTATATGAAATGGTAAAACTTGTTTTTTTTTAAAAAAAAGAAACACAAGAAACGTAAAACGCAAGTCACTATTCAGTGATATTAACCGTCAAAGAACATGATATTGTAATCCTGTTAAAATTTCTAACTTGCCATATGCCTCTATATTTCAGAAACCGATAGTATTTCTTTGCTGACTATGGCATAAGCAATACAACAAGGATTGCAGATGTACCTCCATTAGAGCCAGCATATTCCTGTCCAGAACATCTTCCGCAAGGTGGTTTCTCATTTTCGATGCTGGATCAAGATGGAAATGATCCATTGTAAGCTTGTGATGAAACGACATCGAAAACTCTCCTTGATCATATTGGTATGAATTCCAGAACTGATCCCAAGTAATTTTCCTTCCACCGAATTTCAAACACCTGGTACCTGATCCATCTTCGGAACTCTTCAGGATGTTGTTCCTAATCTTTTTAAAATTATGCTGTGAAATAAGTAGTAAGTCGATTTACATCACTAAGAAGGTGAATAAGATTGATTCATAGATTCATATGTAGGCAGACTTGCCTTACAATATGCCAATGACGAATTAAGTTAACATAATCAGATTATCTGAGATTAATACCAACGTTTGAAGTATTTAAAGTATTCAAACAAGTTCCTTCCCGGTTTTGCTATTTTCGATTTAAGCCGGCAAAAGGTATTCATTTATTAAAATGTGCAATAATAGAGCTCAAATGTATATAATTTGTAAGATAATCCTAACTTTAAGATAAAGGTTTACATCCATATTTGGATAAAACGAATATAATATAATCAGAAAAGTTATTCATGTCATGTTTAGTTAATACTTTTTTCATTTTATGCTTAAAACGAACTGTCGTTTGTATTTGCTAACGAGGAGTCGTTGTCGCTTAATTAAAATGTCCATTCCAGCCTTTTCTATTCGATTAAATGGATATTATCAAATTAAAGGATAGTACAATATGTTGCCTGCTGTACTTTCTTTCTGCTTTATCGTTTAGGAGAGAATGGGCCGGGAGGTAACTGTTCAATTACATCACTACTAGAACTGAACAGATTGATGAATAACATGCACCTTCGAATCCATCATGAACACAAAAGGTTCACCAGTGTATAGGTTGTGGGCAGTGAACTTTTTCTCCACAGCATCATTTTCCCCTTTGAAGTGAAGTTTAATGAACTGGCGATTAAGTTCGGCGCCATCAACAATGCACCAATACACATGGAATCCTGTTTGAAGCATCTTGAGAACTCCTTCCCAGAAGATGTTGAAAAGGTCAGCTGCAGTACAAGAAGCAGATGGATATTGTGCTATTGGAAATCTAAACCCACTGTCGGAAAGGAAGATAAACTGGAGTACGTGACTTGCAAGTTTTGGCTCACTGCTTTGACCTAAAAAGTAGGATATATCAGTAGTGTTAAAAGAAACGAAATTTTACTAAAATTACTAAGTTTTGCTCTAAATTAATGTCTCCAAGTTGGCGCTTCAGATTTCAATTTGAAAAAAAAAAGCCTCGTCTTGCAACAACGTTGGAAAAACTCCAAACAGGTTACTATGATCGTCTGTTACAAAGTATCATCTCTTTGTTGTATCGTTTCATAAGGGGACAGCCTCTAACGCTACATTTTCGCGATAAAATGTTTCTATTTCGCCATTTTGGGGCAAACGCGAAATTAAGAAATTAAATTAAGAAAGGGTAAATTACATAAGGCAAGAGCAATATATTATTATTAAGTGTGCTTAACAGTCTAAAGAATTGTTTCGAAATTTCTATATATGAGTAATTGTATAAATGAGCTTTTCGGCAAGTGCAATTGGATTTATTAGAATAATGATGGAAATATTAAATACCATTGAGATGGTTTAGTGATTTCTTTACCTGACAACTTTTCGAATACTTCATGCATGTCACCCAAATTAACGAAACCAACAAGCTTATGTTTCCCATCCTTGACTACCATTTCAATGTCTTCCTAGGAAAAAATAAGCACAAATAAAGAAGTTATAAAAAGAGCTGTCAAATTTAAGCGGGACAACGCTTGCCTGTAGAATCAGTAAATATGAACGTGACGGTGGAACCTAGAAATGCTATGTAAAACAACAAAATATTAAATAAGACCTAACGCTTTACCGAAATTAAAGAACCAGTGATATACCTTATTATAGGAAATTAACGCTTGTGTTAGTTATGGTATTTGAAAGTAACGCGACTTAAATTAACGCGGATTGAAGAAAAAATTACTTCTCAATAAAGAAAATTAACGCGAAAGAGAGGGTGACATTTCAAAATGAAGGAAAATAACGGGACGTAAACAACGAAAAACATTTGTTGAGACAACAGGAACAAGTTAATCTCAACACCTGGCGTATACTATACCCAAACGTGGGGGGAATCTGACCGCTTCCAGAGCGTTCTTCGCAGTTTCAGTGATACAGGTAGATTTCCACCCTGATGAAATAATGCCTTTTCCTCCTAGGAGATTAGAACGACTGTACTGTATCGAGAATTTGGGGTCAAAATAATGGAAATAAAGGTCGCAGAAATTAACGCTCCACTTAATTAACGGCGCGGAAATTAACGTTAACAAAAATTAACGCGACTTAAAATAACGCGAATTTTTTATATTCGCGTTAATTTCATGAAGCGTTAATTTTCTATGATAAGGTAAGTTATAACTGTTATTTTTTTAATTTTTATCGCAATTACCTGCACCTTCATTTCATCTATGACGAATCCGCCCATGTAGTCCTCTGGTTTTAATTCGTTGGCCTTCGCTTCATCAAGACACCACTTCAGCATATCATCATGCCATCCTGGTTGTTGTGTTGTTTTGTTTTTGTGATACCTTAAATTTGCAAATATAAAAATAAGAAATTGATCTGGTCCCAACTGTATTCAAAAGAATTTTTTTTTCTCCTTGATCTACCGCATTAAATTGTATCAGCAACATACATCTGAGATCAAAGTCTGACATTTTGAGCAATTGAGCAATAATTTGGGCACTTTTAAAAATATCATCGGTTCAATGTCTTCTACTTCCCCTTAACCTACCGGATAGTTCTGTTACTGGGCAGATAAAGGAAGTCCCGAATTGGGTCAATTACTCGCGGGTTCTTGCAGTAGAGCTCCACGCATAATCGTATAATCCTGTTGAAAATATAATTGTAACAATAATCATGATGATCTAGACCTTTACCGCTGTTAATGTGCAGCCGTAGACAACATTAGTTGAGCAATAAATGTTCAATAGTCAGACTCGGTCTCTAGCTATTAAAAAGATATGTAGGATGAATAGCTTTCAACTTGTTTATAAACTTACAGCACCGAATGGAGTAAGATCAATGATTTCATTACTCGCTCTATAAAAATAAATTGGGGTCTTTTATATCTTTACTTACTTTGGGTGCCAGCGGTATCCACGAGAAGAAGTTGTAGCAGCTATCTTTGCCTGAAGTTCCCACAGGGTTGAAAGACTTTCAGGGATATCCTTGCTTTCAATATTAGACATCATTTGTACCAGATCGGCGTGGTCGTTTGGCTCCATGTTCACCATTTCCTTTTGTAGACGTTCGTGCACTTTTCGAAGGTTATTAGCTTTTTTTTTCTCCTCAGTTAATTTGTCCAGAATTTCCTCTCTCGACAAGTATCTATGATTACATCTTACATTTGTAGCAGTTGATGACTCACGCCTATTTTTAATTCTGTCTAGTTGCTTTTTGGCTTGTTTGCAATTTGCACAGGATACTCCCAGTGTGCTTTTGAGCACAAGACAACTAGAAGAGAAGAACCTGGTGTGGGAGATCGCAAGTTGGTCCTTACAATCCTGCACACTATGCTTCACATATAACTCTGGTGACAGTGGTGTGTCACAATTGAGCTCGCAGTTAAAACCAGTGCAGATTGTAGATTTCTCAACAAAAGTTAAAATGAAATGCACTTTGTCGGTAAGATTTAACTGTCTCAGGCCTTCCTGGAAACCTGGATAATCATCTAAAGTAAGTGTCCTTTCATTAAATTTTAAGGTCACACTTACGTCCCTCTGATCCACCAACTGGAGCTTTACTTCAGTCACCACTCTGTGACCATCGTACAGAAATTGTTCAATGCGTACAAAACTGACAGAAAGTTCATTGTTTATCGTTGGTTGCCAGTCATTATGGGGGGAGAGTATGTTGAATATCTCACCCTTGAAGGTATTCCATTGTACTAAATTGGTCTCGGGTGCAGCGTTATTATTTTCTACCTTTCTTTTCAGACATTTATAACCACGCTCCCGTATTCCTCCTCTTCGGCATTGAGAGACGTTTATCTGGCCACTGTTAAGCCATAACTCCTTAATGGCTTTGCAAACGATATAAATAGAAATATCAGCAGCATTCGATGAGATCAACTCTTTTTCGTCCTCTATGTGGTCAAAGATGTCCTGTCGATATGAGAAGGCTTCCTCTTCTACAGTGTAATTTTGTAGAAGCCTGCCATTATGAAATTAAAGTATAAAACCAGCAATAAATTTCCCCTTAAAGACTGCAAAATCGTAAAATAACGAAGCTCTTTTAAAATAATGCGTCAAATTATATATAAAGGTCGATCTCAATAATTTAAATAAACTCAAGCTGTATAAACCCAGTGCGACAGTTTCACTTACCATGCTTTCAAAGAAACTAAAAGCTCTCCAGAACTAACCAAATTTCTACTTCTTTTTGTCACTTGTTCATCGCCAAACTCCTTTCTAAGAGTCGAAAACATTCGCAAACCGGTAATAAAGTTGTAACGGTAAAAACTTTCGCCAATTCGGAGTTTCAGTTCCAGCGGGGTTTTCCCGATATGTTGCTCATCAATACAAGAGAGACGTTAGAAAACAAAAAGCTAAATAAATAAATAAATAAATAAATAAATAAATAAATAAATAAATAAATAAATAAGCATAACAAACGGCTCTGCACGAGAGTTTCCCACGTTGGTGTATTATTTTGCAACCTCTGTGAAACAACCAGGTGAGATGATTCAAGTCTGATATTTTTTTCGCTATGACTGTAAAATATTTTTTTGTTGAAAAATGAACGCTGTCTTTTATTTGAAGCTAGCTTGCTTTAAAAATGACAGCTCATACCGACTTGATGTACGGATACTTTCTCGTTTCTTAAGTCAGTATGAATATTTCATAATCACTTTGCCGCATACAAGTTACAACGACGCATATTTAAATGATAATGCGTCGCTTTCGGCATCGCCGTCGTAATTGCCATTATTTTGCGCGAGGGTCCTAAGGTTGTGTAGCACCATTGACATCACTCCCTATACTACTGAGTATTTGTTTTGCCTTTGCCTCCCTATCCACGAAACAAAATCTTGAACGACCATTGTTCAATTGTATCCAATCACAAAGAGGCTGGGGAATAGCGTTTCCCTTCGGCACAGCAAATTGGTGCTACGCATTCGGACGGCTAAAAAATTTTGGATACCCGATTTCGTTTGAGGGCTTGTTCCTGACCGTTTGGATAAATTTTCGATCAAATGATACGAGAAGATTCGTCAAGCATTCCTCTTTTCTGGTGCTTAGTTTGAAAGCTGTGCGATGGGATTATCAGGACGAAAATCGGCTCGGCGCTGGAAGTGTTCTACTTTGGAGCTGTTGGAGTTTCCACCCTTTCCATATAATTAGATGTATAGTAAACAGCGAAAGCAAAATATCCTTCAATCGACTCAAATTCGCCATTTCGAGCCGAAAAAACAACACGACACAAAAGGTAGGAAAACTTTACATTTATTCAGCACAAATTTGTTCATGTTTTGCGCCATTACACGCAATTCTACAAACCATTCGGTAAATTCCATACATTCTCTATAAAAATGTAAATGTGCACAGTCCATAAACAAACAGTTTGTCTGGGCCCCCTGTGATTAAGATAGCAACGGAAAAATGATTTCGATTTAAAACATACAACTTTGAATAAGACTTTTGCTTTGGAATACAAGCGATATTCGGGGAAGAAAGAACTCGCTTGAATGGCCGACATGTCAAACGTCTTATTATCTGTTTTCAACCACAGGTAATCTTTGCTAGGCGATGTTCGCTTGCTTTTTGTTTCTACATGTATGGTTAACAATGGGTAATTAAAATCTCGAGAGAAGTTGGAGCCATGAACTTGCAGTTTTTACAAGCGTCTCGCGAGACGAGTGTCTCGTCTCGCGAGACGAGAATCTCGTCTCGCGAGAGGGTGGTAACTTACTTTTGAGCGGTACTGTATACCTACAGCTTATTTTACCTCAAATAAATACTCGAGGGGCCTATTTTCAACTCCACCTTGGAGACCTGCCATTTATTCTGTACTAGGCGTTTAATCAAGAAAATATGGTACTTGTTCTTGCATTGCCCTGAAGAGGAATGACAGAGAAAACAGCCACTTCCTACAATGGGCATCAAAAGTCCTTGAGACAGTTGGATGAAATTGATACTAATTTAAAATTCCTGTTTTTTCACCTTTAATCTGCTGCCGCTTCTGAACCACTCCCCCTCCCCCCTTTTCAATGTTGTACTCAAACAAGCAAGTCTTGCAGATAGCAAATACAACATTGTTTCGGGGGGGGGAGGAGGAGGTTATATTGAAGGGGTGAGGGGTAAAATTTGTCCAAGGTACTCAAAAAGTGCCGACTGTCTCAACACTTTTGGCACCCATTGTACTTACATAGCCTGTTTTAATCATGAGAGAGAGTTTGGAGAACTCTTAAGTATTTATTATTTTACAATGTGTCAAAACCTTTGCCTGTAGCTTGGATTTTTGAATTCTCTTAAACTTTCTCTCATACTCACAACAGGCTGTATAAGCATGCAGCATTTTCTAGTTCTTACAAAACTTTACAGTCAAAACACCTCAAGCGTTCCTGTCAAGGGTGGATTAATGATTCCATTATTGCAAATTTGATTTCATTCTCCGTTTCAATATTCCATTCTTGAATTGAATATTGCAATGTTCAAACGGTGACACAATTCAAAACATGAATGTTGATTGGATTGTTGTCTGGCTTCACGCGACGGGCACGTGGGAATGGAAAATGTCGTTATGCAAATTGTGGAAACTTTTCAAATTCTCACGTGCCTGACGCATGAATGAAATCAACATACGAGTTTTGAATCGAGTCGCCGTTTGAACATTGCAATATTCAATTCAAGAATGAAATATTGAAATGAAGAATGAAATCAAATTTGCAATAATGGAATCATTAATCCAACGTTGACAGGAACGCTTGAGGTGTTTTGACTGTAACAAAGGTTGTGGAATTTAGAAGTGGTCATTTTTGTTACAGAGTCCACCAAAGGAGATTCAGACAAGACAATCACAGTTGTGATTGCTGGTGCCATTTTTGCGGTTCTGGCCGTAATAATGACGATAGTTGTCATCTACATGTACAAATTAAAATGTCACACTGCCAAGTATACTGCGACGGGAGCAGAGGAGAAAGAACTTCCAGACTTACCACTTGATCTTAGTGGGCTGCACTTTGAGAAGATGGTAGGACAAGGTCGTTATGGTTCGGTGTGGCGATGCTACCTTAAAGGCGAGGTTGTCGCTGTCAAATTATTTCCTCCAGAGCACAGGGGAACATGGGAAACTGAGCGGGATGTATACGAGAGACATTTGTCACATCCAAGTATTTTAACGGTGAGATCTTGATATACCGGTAATTATATTGATGGTTGTCAAAAGTTTCCTGGGACAAGCAATGTAGGGAGGAAACTTAAAATGATGGATTCTCCACAGAAGTTCTTAAATGTAATTTTTTTTAAAAAAAAATCTGTGTACAAGCCTAGTGGCCCATCAGGCCGGAGGTTATCCCAGTTTCTCTAGCATTAAGCTGCTAGGAGTACAGTAAAAACCTGTGAGTAAGAACCTAACATTAAAGAACCTGTTAGGCTAAAATTTGCAAATTAGACCCCATTTTTATAAGAACCTATAAAGCTTTAAATTTAAAAACAGGTTCTTATTTTCAAACATTGATTAAAAATGTTTACTTTTGGAAAAATACTTTTGGGCAAGGCTTTACTGTACATGTATATAATGTCATGTTCTAAATGATTAGTGCTTCATTTTTACATTAACACTTGACGTGTGGTATGCAAATTTTATACAAATAATAGGCTGAATATCACTAAAAGGTCAATTAGCAACAGTGTTAATTTTTTTTCCAGAAAATTAGAACCTATTAAGAACCTTAATAGCCTAAATTTTTGTTAACTACCATTTATGCAAGAATCTGTTTAGGCTAACCTGAAAAAACCTAGGTTCTTACTCGCAGGTTTTTACTGTATTTCTACTCCCCCCTGGATGGGATGCTAGTCTATTACAGGGCTACTTCCAGCAGTAAATTTGCTGGTACCCATTTATACACCTGGGTGGAGAGAGGCACTGTGAGAGTAAAGTGTCTTGCCCAAGAACACAACACAAGTGACCCCAGTCTGGACTTGAACCTGGACGATTTGATCCTGAGTCCGGCATGGAAGCCATTGGTCCACTGCGCCTCCCATGTAAATCGTGGTGTTAATTGTAGCAGGCTGCGTTCAGACCAGAAAATAACCCACAGAATAATTTGAAAAGTGCAACTAAAAAATTAATTTTTTATGCATGTTCCTTTATGCATGGCTTGTCGTCACACTGCACTGTTATTTTCTTGCAGTTCTTCTTTGCAACTCAAAGGGAGAATACTTATGGACCTGAATATTTACTGGTGACTGAATACCACAGTAAAGGCTCATTGCAGCAATTTCTCAAGAGCAATACTGTTTCGTGGCAGGAAATGTGCACTCTTTGCCATTCATTGGCATCAGGCCTGGCTTACTTGCATAATGATGGTACGTTAAAGTAAAAAACAAACCTAATGATTAAAAAATAAGAAGTTTTATTACAGTCAAGTCAAAACAGGATGATTCCATTTTTGCAAATTTGATTTCATTCTTTGCTTCCATATTCCATTCTTGAATTGAATATTTCAATATTCAAACAACGACTCAATTCAAAACTTGAATGTTGATTGGATTGTCGTCTGGCTTCACATGACAGGCACGTGGGAATTCGGCCTGAATTTGCATTTAAACTGGTCAACCATCAAATGTTACACATGGTGTTTTCTCATCATTTTGTTCTTCACATTCTTTTATTTCAACCCTATGATAATATCTAAAGAGAGGTAAGACATTTTGGTGCACTAAAAAGGCACAAAAATACTACTGGCAGAAGAAAAAGTGGGAAAAATGTTGTTGACCCACATTATGCAAATCAGGAAACTTTTTCAAATTCTCATGTGTCTGTCGCATGAATGAAATCAACATTCAAGTTTTGAATCGAGTCGCCGTTTGAACATTGAAATATTCAGTTCAAGAATGGAAATCAAATTTGCAATGATGGAATCATAAATCCACCCTTGACAGAAACGCTAGAGGTGTTTTGACTGTAATGAAAGTTAGGACTTGAAAGTACATCAATTCCTTGACAGCCTTCACTTGAATGGTTACACAGCCGCTGAGGTTTCATAACGTGAATGTTAGTACCTTGTGAAAGTATTGCTCAATAACTTTCATTTCAATGGTTGCACGTAGGGGGTTTCATGATGAAACCCCTATGTGTGACCATTCAATCATCCACAGACTTAAAAGTTAGAACCACCTTGAACATAAACAGTACCGCGTGAAAATACTACTCATAAGCCATCATTTAAATGGTTATACACTAAGGTTTCACACTGTAGAAGTGAGAACCACAATTTACTGTGTTGTATACAGTACAACATGGAATAATGAGCTAGCAGCCAGAAAAAACGCAAAGATTACGTACACTACTACATGTGATTTCTATTTTGTATTACTTTTGTTAGATGATAATGAGGGAAAACTTTGCTTTGTTCACCGTGATTTGAGCAGCAGGAATGTTCTGGTCAGCCCAAATGTTACATGTGTACTGTCAGACTTTGGCTTTGCTATGAAAATGCCGGAAATTGGATCAACAAAATCAACTGATGACATCATCACTGAGGTACGATTCTTTCTTAAGCTGTTGCTTCATGAGCAAAAAATTTATCTTGTTGGTATTTTTGAAATCAAGACCAGGTTTTTTTCTCACCTTAATACAATAAAATTGGTTATTAGTTTTTTTTTTAAAAAAAGCTTCAGTCTGTGCTTAGCTGAGTTTTTTTTTTGTAGGTTGGAACCCTGCGTTACATGGCACCCGAAGTCCTTGATGGTGCAGTGAATTTACGAGAGTGTGAGGCATCATTGAAAGAAATCGATGTTTATGCCATGTCGGTGATACTCTGGGAAATAGCAATGAGGTGTTCTGATATATATGGACGTAAGTGTGCAACTAACATTGATTATCATAGTGCTGTTGCTCTCTTTCTCCCTCTTTTTAAAAAAAATATTTAGGTTGATATTTGACTGTACATGGTAAACGGTACACCTTAAAACTTAACATGACATGAAACAAGAAAAGAAAGGAACATCAACATTCAGAGAGCTTTCTGTGTTGAGATATGGAGGCTTTTTGGGAGGGCTTACATCTGTTTTTCAATTTTTGACAACATCAGGGAATTAAAAAAGTGTATGCCAAGGTTGAAAAGAAAACAATTTGGGCTTGTAATTTTAAGCCACTGTCTGTTTGCTAGAAGGCCTTTTTTTATGGCATTACTTCATCTGCCAACTAAAAAGTTCAAAAATGTGACTTGCCCATTGTTGGGGACAAGTGATGGATAGAATGGATCCACTTGAGCCCCAAGCTATTAGGCAGAACTGTTCTTTGCATGCAGTGTAAGTGATGGCACTCAATAATTATATTACTTGATTCTCCCAATAGGGTTATCATTATATTTTTTCCTCACTGTGAATCTGTAACAGGATTGGTGTTCTTTTCCTTACCTTAAGCTACTTAGCTTTAACCTGCATCGTGTCTAAATAAAGCTTTTGATTGATTTTTTTTCCCATCAGGAGAGCCTGTCCCAGATTATAAACCACCATTTGAGGCTGAACTGGGACCATCCTTCACCAATGAAGCCATGCAAGAGTTTGTCGCTAGACAGAAGAAGAGGCCAGGCTTTCCAGATGTGTGGAAACACAACCATCCTGTAAGTGGTTTTTAATGTTTTCTTAAAATGGGAACAAGAATACGAGTAACTGTAGCTTGTGGTACAGTAGAATCCTGCCTTATGACTACAAGTACCAAGTTAATAATTATAACCACCTTCTTTTTAAGACCATTTTCTTTTTACCCCAATAAGTGCTTAGTTAGCCTGCTTTATTTAATAAGACCCCTCTCCCCTAATGGCCAGGTCTGGGTAGCCCATGGTGGTCAGGTCCACCGTATTTTGTATTTAATATCCTTGTTTCCCCTGTGTTTAAAGAGGGTCTCTTAGACCATGTAAGCTGAGCATGAAACCCTTAGAATAAGAAATACTGCTAAATAGGAATGTTTTATTCATGTTTTTCTTGATTTTTTGTTTTTAACCAACTTGAGATAAACACTTCAGACTTCAGGAAAAATGGTTGTTTCAGAATTTTACAGCTAACATTTTAAGCTCTTGACTTAACTAGCTACATTAAGTAAATCACTGTCATTTTTTTGCTTTTTCAAGGGACTAAGAATGTTGAAGGAGACAATAGAGGATTGCTGGGACCAGGATGGTGATGCACGCCTCTCTGCACTTTGTGTCAAGGAACGATTCTCTGAGCTTCTAAAGGACTACCCTGACGGCCTAACCACCATTCCAACAGTTAACACTGTGCAGAAAATTCTACAAAACTATCCCATGTCTCACTCGCAAAGCTTGTCAGGCATTTATAGTCCTGTGTCAAGCCCGCCGCCTGTCATAGAAACAAACCCCTGGGCTGAGAGGACATCTAGTCAAGGCCACACCATGACTACTGTATAAAGATCATCAGAGGTTGGATAAAACACTGATTTTATCAGAATTTATTCATGAATGCACTGGAATATGTAAGCCAGACCTGCATCAAACCGATCACGATGTCATCTGTACGTGATGTTTCTCTCTCCTCCTAGGTTTAGCAGGGCTGCAACTAATTTTTTTCACTTGAAAGGACATATGTTCTTCTAAGACACCATCTTGGTCGGACAAAATAAAATTGTGGTCGGACATCACCAAAAATAAAAGGCCACTTACAAGTTATCACTTATGATTTATGATCAAAAATTGTCCAGACATCATGTCCGACCACAATTCGGATTTCGTTGGACATGAGCAAATGTTGGTCGGGCAATGTCCGATGACCGAGTGTTATTTGAAGCCCTGTTTAGCTTTTTTTTGGGAGGGGGGGGGGGGGGGGTAATCTAGTATAATGGCAGAGATGTGAGGTTATTTCACTTTTTTATTCATTCTTGTGGATATCAATGTGTGAACTAAAGGCTAATTTACATGCTATAATTTGTAAGCCAGGATAAATTGGAAAGCGAATCAATGCACATGTATTTTTTATAGTTAAACCTTTGTAAAACAAAATTGTTGGTAAAAGATTATTTAGTTTGTTTTTAGGTTAGTGCTGCAGGTATAATATGTTGTGCATCGATTCTTTGTAGGTTGTGTTTTTGTTCATAAAATTGAGCCCTACACATGAAAATCTTCAAAGGGATCACAGATTTTTCCAAATTGGCAGACTTGCCAGATTGGATTGGCAGAAGCATCGGATCGCCATTCACACATGCCGCTTTATTCGTTTCCTGATTTATCATGGCTGACAAAATAATTGTTCTGACTAATCGTAGCGTGTAAATTAGCCTAAAGCTCATTTTTAGAAACATGTTTAAGGCTGAAGGATGCAGTAAATTATTAAACTTTTATCAGTTCAAAACTGAAAAAGTAGCAGCATTTTTTTTAAATTTGTGTGTGTTCCAGTGTAGTAATAAACCTGAGAAACTTTGTTGATAGATTAAACATAATTAATTATAATTTTCACATTAACATTTGACAAGATAAAAACAGATTACATTTTACTTGTAAGAACAGAACAGAATTACATGCTCATTGCAGCTAAATAAGGCTTGTTGAAAATACAAAGAAATAACCAAGTCTTTAAATTTTAAGAATTACAACAGCTAGAAAGATAATGTAAATATTCATTAAATACATGTACCGGTATTAGTTTATAGATTAAACGGTTACTTATTGAGATAATTTTGTAGCAAAAAAAGCTTGAAATAGAGGGAGTTATTTTGTTTAAGAAAAATGAATAATTTTGACGGTACTACACTGTATGCTTGGCATGCATCAAGAGTGGCATTGCCTCGGAAAGCATTTATTTTTTTTTGTCATGTCTTGTTTTAGTATAATTTAATTAAAACCTTATCTATTTATATACACTTGCTCAAGAAAACGTCCATTATGTACATCTGTTTGTGAAGAAGTTAAGCTGTACCTAAAGCCATAAATATTTATCACTTCTCTTTCAAGTGTATAAAAATTTAACTGTGTAAAACAACCATCTAAATTTGAGATTACTGTACACCTGTATGCACAGGACTTCAACTTTGCTTTATGAACAAATTTGAGTGTTTGAATATCTTTCCAAAGGACTTGTTAGACACAAGTGACAAACAAACTGGTACTATTGTAGTACATGGTAGCCAGTGATGGATCAAAAGCAGGAAACATAGGACCTCATCTTTTTTTATATAAATTCAAGACCCTTATGGCCAAAACTACCCCTTTTCCTACATGTACCGTAAATGATCTAATAAACATCTGGGGCGTCTATTAAATTTTTGGGGTCCTAGAGGAGGTGTTAAATAGATACGAGGCGTTTATTTCAATTCAACAGTAACAACGTCAATAAAACAAATAGGATGGGTAGTTTTCTAGTGGAGTAAGATACATAACAGAGTTGGTGAGTAGGAGACTAATCTAGTCTGTGCTAATGCAAAACCTAGAGATGTTGTTCATAGTTCGATATCAACGTTTTTGTCGTCATCAGGGTCAACGATGTTGGCGTTGGCCTCTTCGATGTCCGAGTCAAGCAAAAAACTAACTTTATTGCGTGATTTTACTCAATGGAGCATTTCCTTGGTTTTTAAGATGATTCTTGGAGGGGGGTGTCTATTAGACACGGGGCATTTATTAGAGAGGGGCGTCTAATACAAACTTTGCACTTCAGAGGAGGCGTTATTAGATACGAGGCGCTTATTAGAGAGTGGGCGTTTATTAGATCATTTACAGTAAGCAAGGAAAGTGTTGCATCATTGGCTTTGCTCTTCTTTTTTTGGGCACATCTGAACTCATCACTCAGTGGTAACCATGCATTGAGATACATGTTACTACAGTATATATTCACTTAATGTACCTAACAAACTTATTTACTCAATGTACAAGTTATTATTTTGATGTCCACTAGTGTATATACCTTTTTAGTGCAGAATGCACTATTGTGATGGTTTGGTGGGGCTGTCGTCCGCTAAACCCCTAAAGCGCTACAGTGTAAACTTTTAATCACCAATTAATTAATTAATATCAATTAATTAATTATTCCTTGTGGAGGGGGTGGGGGTGGGGAGCACCTGACCGTACCCATAGGTAAAACCTGGAGCACATCTACGTTACTTTCATATAAAGATCTCAAACGTATATATTTGTTTCAGAAAACCCTTTGCTCTCCTTGTGGTACTACTCAACGTAATTTACACCAAACGCATGCGCAGATTAGTCTACGTTGTTTTCTGGAACTATCATGAACATCGCTTGTATTGCGTGTTTGCGGTTGGCTTCCTGCAGACTTATTGGCGCCAAGTAAAAACCGCAAATTAATTAAATTAGATTTTGAGATTTTCACAGCGCTTTCGTAATTAGGTATGCAAAAACTTGCACCGGGATTTTCGGCGTGAACACCTGATAACCAGGAAACAAATATCCTAGCTGTACTGCGTTTTAAAAAACCTGTCGAAAAATATGTTTTTTGATTAGATTTGTTTCTTTAGTTTTTGAGAATCGTCTTTCGTGCAGTCTAAACCGTAACTTAATTAAATTAAACAAATGTCATCGATGCCGCCGTAAAACAAACAAAAAACAAAAGTTTCGTGTTATCGCATTTTCAAGGAAGACAAAAGTATTTTGTTACAAACGAACAAAAGTGTCGTGTTACGTTTGCAAAGATTAGCGTAAGAAACACCTGGGAAAGAATAAAAGTAGCCTTTGAACAGTTTTTCCGAAAGTAAAATAAAGCAAATAAATACGAACATATATAAAACATCATACTTTCAATTGTTCCATATTGCATTCTGCACTTACCAAATCATCGAGATTTTTTCATAATTTAAATGTACTAAACGCCTGGTTATGTTGGTTTTGTAATGTTATGCAGGGAGTTACATCTACATGACGAAGAACCAACATTTCTTTCCCTATCAAGCCTTTAAAACAACAGCTATTAAAATCAGACTATAAAAGAAGACAATTGGAGATAATACTTTACAGTTCCTTTCTTCATGAAGTGTGCCCTACAGTTAAGAGAGTTAAATAAATTAAGAAGTCTTGATGGGATATTTTTAATGTTAAGAGTAGTTGTTCAAGACCACTGTCAATGTCAAGTGTTATACAACAAATAAAACAATTTTTTGTTTAGTTTTCATGCTGTTGCAGAAGCAAATTGTCTGAAAGAGACCACTGTGGAGTTTTTACAAGTTACCCCTGGTAAGCCTTAAAAACTCAAGGGTTTGGAACACGTCAGTTGAGTCAGAGATTAAGTGGAATTCCAATTTCTTGAGCCTCCCGACAACATGAACAAAGTTGTTTTCCTTGAATAGTCGAGCACTGTAATTTTACTTCCAATGATTTCTTGAACTCCCCAATTTCTTGAACCAATTTTTGTTTCCTTTGGAGGTTCGAGAAATTGTGATTCCACTATACCACCCAATTCTTTTAAAGTGGAGGGGGACAGGGGCGGGAGCCCGGGAGTAAAGGGGCGGGAAGCGGTATTCTTAAGGTTGCGGGAACTGGGAGAAAACAAGTAAAATTTTGCAACATTTCGTTATATTTCGAAAGGGACGGGAGGCGGGAGTAAAAGGTACGGGAAGCGGGAGTAAAAAGTGCGGGAGGTTCAGACCCCCCTGTCCCCCCCCCCCCACTTTAAAAACCCTCCAGATTTCTTTAATATCATAGTGAAACTTGGGTGTTCTTCTTCATCTTTGTACTGGCTTTCCAGTGCTTGGCAAATTATTCAAGAACCTTACAGTGGAATCCTGATTTTTTTAAACCACCAAACACCTCAAACCAAAAGTTATTCCCCTTCCCTCAGTCAAATGCTGCTATTTTACCCCTGATTTCTTGAACTTGTTTCGCTTGGAGGTTCGAAAATCAAAATACTGTAGTAAGAATAGACTGCATAAGGCATGGTGGCCCAATGAGGCCTTCTAATGCCTCAAGTTTGTTGCCACATTTTGGAGCAATGTCCCCTTGTCACCAAAAGCCTTTGGAAGGCCTCTCTTATAGCATGTTGGACTCTGGATGGAGTGCAAGTTGTGTTCTTGAGCAGGTCATTCCCAATGCCTCTCTTCTTAGTGGTGGATCCAGACCTTCAGGTATGTGGGGGTCCCGATCATCCATTGTCACTTGAAAATAATTTTTCTCGGCCCTTTGGGCCTTAGTTTGGGCTAAAAATAAGGCGGGCCCCTCCCCTAGATCCGCCACTGCTTAGTTTAGGGTGGGTCCTTCTATTTGAAGGATAAAATGGGTACTGGGGCACAGGGGTGTAATGTGTAATGAACCATCCAAGGGGGAATAGCACAGAAGTTATACTTGTGTAAGCTGCAGTGGTGTAGGCCAATTGGGGAATAATCTAGACACAACTTTAAAGAATGGATGACAGTTTTAATTTCATCTCAAAAGTATGTAAAATATAATTTTATTTCTGTTGTATTTGTTACATTTTTGCACTTTTTTCAGTTGTTTTCACAAATAATTAAATTAAGTAAATACAAAAGTTTTGTAAGAATTACATGTATCTACAATACAATGAAACACTCAAGTACAACTATTTACATTATGTATATCAAGGCTAGTTCTGAATTTCACAAAAAATAATAGTAAATTGAGATCGATGAACTGCCTAAAGTGGCATAAAAAAAATCACTCAAGATTACTCAATGGACTTTTGACCATCTTCCTTGCAATAGTTATTAAATCCAAATTGATCTTATAGTTTGTCTGAATTATATACATAATACAATAATTTTTAAAATGATCTTTTTGTCATAATTATTTCGTTTCATACAGAAGCATTATGAATGACAGCGAGTCATGCAATGAATGTATGAAAATCTTGTTAAATGAAGAAGTGAATACTTAGCTCTCAATGTAGTTTTCCTCAGCATAGTACTGAAGGGATATTTTAATGTGTTTTAAACACCATATTTATTATTATAGCGAAAAATATTTATAAAAATGACTGTTCTTGCAAGCTAGTACCTACTCCACAATAAAAGGGTTCAAGACTTGGGAATACCTCTTCTGACATCATTGTCAAAGAACTGGTGACTTAGTGCATTTCTTGCAGATATTCGACTGGTTGGTTCATAAACAAGCATTTGCTGTACAGAAAAAATAAATAAAAATAGCATGTATTACCGGTAATAACTTAATGAAGGAGTAATTTATCTCTGTTGTCCTAATTGGAAAGTCAAGACACTAAACTTTTAATCAAAATTTAAGTGCTACTATGATCAAACTCACCCCTTGCAATTTTAGGCATTTCATAGAGTATTTAACAATAGATAATTTCAAAATGCTGTGTTCTATTTTCAAATATCTTTTTTAGTGCCGGAGTTATTTAAACTTAAAAAAAAATGACCTGCCAGACATGCATTTTTTGAAGGACCATTCACCACCCCTTTTATCCTGCATTGTGGTTACTTTTTTGTCCAAATTATCAGTCTTTGCTAACATAGATCATTCCTTACCTGTAATAGGTCAGCACCTGGTTGACTAAGTGCTGGAATAACCTGAAGAAGATTTTGTACTGGCCACTTTGGAAAAGAACTTTTATAATCAGGAAGCTCAGATACACCTGGCCATAACCTTTCATCTGGAGTCCCTAATGTTCTGTGAAAAAACAAACAAGCAAATCTTGTTAAAGCTATTGTAGGGAGAAGCAATCCTTTGCCGGTTAGAAGTGTAGCAGCTCTTGTAAGCTTGTAATCCTACTGGTCCTCTGGAAAAGCAGTTGTTATTGTTTGCTATTTTATTGGGGCCATTAATGCTAGACCTTGCGAGAGCTACACCTAACCCTCCCTTGTAGGTTAATACACAGAAAATAGAAGGATATGCCTGGCTATAATCTTGGTGTTGTGTTCTTGGGTATAACGCCTTTATCTCATGCAAACAAACTGTTGGATAACCTGACAAAATTGCTGGAGAGCAAACTGTGATATTTGTGCATATTGATGCTGACAAACAGTTGAATACAGTAACCAGGAGGGGTACTTCACATCAGCCTTTACAACTTACGATCCTTACCTAAAAATTCGAAATAGCTGATCAATTTCAGAGTCCCCTGGAAAAAGTGCTCTTCTTGTTATCTGTGTAAAGTAAATAAAAGATTGTCAGTGACAGGAGCAAAGCAAAACAGCCTTGCTAAAAAGTACAAAAATCATTATAATTCAAATTGTACACTTTTTATTGTTGTGCCTTTACAAAATTATAAAATATTATACGTAAGTGATGGGATACTGGCTGCCTGAAATACTGAACCATCTGGGCTAGCAGAGCCAGGTAGCCAGTTGTCATAAGTATAACAATGAAAATAAACTACAGGAATATACAGGCATCAACTTACCATTTCTGCAAATATACAACCAATACTCCATACATCTACTGGCGTTGAATAATAACGACAACCCAAGAGAATTTCTGGTGCTCTGTACCATAAAGTTACGACTTCGTGGGTGTAAGATCTAACAGGAACCCCAAAAGCCCTAGCTAAACCAAAATCTGCTAGTTTTATAGACCCACGAGAATCTATTAGGAGATTTTGTGGCTTTAGATCTCTGTGTAAAATTCGATGGGAGTGACAGAATGCTATGCCACTTAACAATTGGTAAAGGTAGCTCTGCAGAGGAAGAAAAAGAACATATAGTACTGTTAGTGCTACCAGTAAGAATTGCCTGGGGGACCTGGGGGACATAACCAAAGAAAAAGTAAAGATGTTTTGTGGATTAAATTGGTGATTTTGTTATTTGCCAAACAGTCTTAGAAGTTATTAAATTGGATTGCCTTTGCCAATTTGGAAATAACTAGGCAGACTGGGCTTTGGAACATTAGTGGGGGGGGGGGGGATCTGCTTTATTTCTTAGGAGGGATGCTGTGCCCTAATGGTTAGCATGTTGGACTCCACATTGAGTAGTCTGAGCATAAGCACTGGTTGGTGTTATTATGTCTTATTATGGATGTATGTTCTTGGGCAAGACAGCAAGACACCACTGACAGTGGACTTTGTCCATGTGGGAGTATAAATGGGTACCAGAAATCTGTTATGGTAACCACTTACCTAAGAAAAAATGTTGGGAGTAACCTGTAATGGACTAGCATCCAATCTAGTGGGGGGGGGGGGGGAGGGGAACTGGGATAGTCCCTGGCAGTGTGAGTCACTTTGACCTAAGTGCTAACTTGCAGATCCACAAGAAATCACCAATGACACTTTTTTGGGGTGGGAAGTTTAAAAAAAAAAAAAAAATTACCTTTACTAGAGACAAAGAAATTCCACCAGCAGGTACTGAGTCCATATACTTTTTTAGGTCTTTATCCAGGTACTCAAATACAAGGAATAGCTTTTTATCACTAGGAACCACATCTAGCAATCTGTGAAAGCCAAAGGAAAATAACAGTTAAGGCAGAGTTCTACAGAAGGCCCTGCAGTGGGGGGGGGGGGGGACCTCCCGCCTCCCGTACCTTTTACTCCCGCCTCCTGCCCCTTTCTGTAGCTGTTCTCTCCTGTTTGTTCCATGTCCATTGCAAAATATAATGAAATGTTACAAAATTTTACTCGTTTTCTCCTGGTTTCCGCCACCTTAAGAATCCCGCTTCCCGCCCTCTCTCCTCTTGCTTCCCACCCCTATTCTTCCGGGCTCCCGCCCCCCTGTCCCCCTCCACCCTGCAGTCAGGAAAACTCTCCACATATTCTTTGTGGCCAAGAGTTAATATTTAGCATGTCAGTTGACACTAACTTATTATATAAACAGATTTTACAATCTTAAATTAAATTAATTGCTCACTAAAAATAAAGTTAGATAGCAAACCACACATCAATCTTTAGGACCCTGTGGTAAGCTGTAAACTCGTAAAAATGCGAGGGATTTATTAAGAAAGCACAGGACGCCAGCGAGTCCATTATTGTCATTTCCGTCAACACGTGGGTATAATAGGTGGCAACGTTAATTTAAACAATGATTTTGTCGCCTTAGTTTTCGCTTATCTCGTATATGCCGACACTTGGAAAATTCTATTAAGATTTTACAGCGTTATACTTTCGTTGCGCAAGGCCCAGAGGCGCGATTTGTCGAAATTCCTGTGAAACGAACACCTTTGAGCTCGAGCGAGGGCTTATGTATTAATGGCCATCAAGGCTCGGTATAATATTCTCTGCCAGCATTACACTTGGGAGTATTAGCATTTCTGTTTGGTTATCAAAAATCCTGGCTTAAGAATTTCTGAAAAATGTTAAGCTAACGCACATCCGCAAGAGCATCTAGGATAACATGTCGTGATGGGAAAACATTGAAATGAACATCTTCCTAATCAAATTAACTCGGAGCAACAGCCGCAAAACATCTTCGTTAAATTTGTTATGATGTACTGTGATTTTAATTCTACTGTTTAATGAATTTGGTCGCTTGTTAATGCTACAAGGCATTAAAATACAACCCAGTACTTTTTAGGAAACATTTCATCCCGTAATTCAGCTTAAACTATCGTCATGCCTGTTCAATTCACCCAATTTACTGTTCGCATGTACAAATCATTTGCAAAGCCAAAAATTCCTGTAGAACTCCCAGTATTCCTTTGTTCGCGTGTTTGAGACTTGGGGTTTTCTTTACATCGTTTGGTTGCAGCCTTTAGTCAGAGAAAGTAAGAACGGTTGGAATTTGCTGTAAATACGCGATTGTCGTAATAATTGAAGCCGGCCCATGATATAGGAAGCCATTGCGCTGCAGAGCTTGAGTATTAACCGAAGCCAACAGATATTTATTTACCTACCTAACTACATTAGGGTGATTAAGTTCTTTGAGTAAAGATATTTCTCTTATTGCTGTACTTGGGACGCCGTCGGATTCCCTGAAAAACATAAAGTAACGCAATGGAGACTAGCCTACGGGCAAACAAATTTACAGCTCTTACGTTTACTAGTACAAGCAGCTAGCGATATGAAGTTTGCACGCTCGCTGTTCACTGTCTTATAAAAGTGTTAGCTCATTTTCCTCGCTGTAAATCAAGTCGTAAATCCTTTTAGGTTTATTCCTTGTTAATTTTCCTGCAGAATTTAACATACAATTTTGTTTAAATACTTTTTTATACCCAAGGTAACACCACCGTAAAGGTCAAAATGAAATATCACTCACGTATCTAGGCGAATCTTTTTCAGCGCAACCGTTCGCCCTGAGTCTTTGTCCTTTGCTTTATATACAACTCCATATGTTCCTTCTCCAATTTTCTCGAGCTTTTGGAAAGCGTCCATGCGGGAGCGAGAAAAATTGCGCACTTTTCCGCAAACTTCTCGTCATAAAGAGCAGCGAGTCCAAGCTCATATATTTCTTTCAGCTCAAACAAACAGACTGCACAAGTTCCCGCTTGTTTGTTACACCGGTGATTGGTTGATGTTTCCCGCGCAACGACCTGATTGGTTCTCACGAGCGCTTTTCTCGAATCTGATTGGTTAAATGCTCACTTGAGCCTGGAAGCAGCATTTGGTTGGGACAGTAATCATCCCCCATCATAACAACATGGTGGACAAGAAAAGCGAAAGTTCTGAAACTTTCAGTAGTTTTCATTCGTTTTCTCTGCCAGGCAATTATTATTTACTGTGTATTAGGTAATTTATTGCACGTCATGTGTGGGAATGGAGAGTATTAGAAAATTTTCACACTTTTTTATTCAAATTAGATTTATTTGTTCAATGTAATTTGATATACCGCGTTTGGTGTCATATCGAGTAGGTACTTTTCTCAAACCTTTGTCGATCCTTAACTGCAAAACTTTTTCACAGTGACCTGAAAATTATTCTTTGAATTAACTGAATCAAGCTTCACACAACCTACCCGAGCGGATTTTTTTATAAAACCGAAAATCACGACGAGATCTGATTTGTTGCTTTTCCCTCAAACTTAGTTAGGGGGTGGGGTGTGGTGGGGTAAGCTACTCTAAAATTCGAGAGAAAATAAAGTCTATGTACGTATGTATATGATCAATAAAAATGAAAAAATAAATAAACAGAATTTTTGTTGTTGTTTTCTGAGAGGTGGTATTTTTTCTCCCATCCTGCAGATCCGACTACTTATTTTCCCTCAGTATTTTATCTAGCTATATACATGCTCCTATTTTACCATGGATATAAAATGCATGGTAGATAATTTGCCCTTCTGTGGTAGTATTTCTGCTCGAGGCACAGGGATAATCTTGTTTGTTGGGTTTGTTGATTTCCCTTTTCCCAATTTCCAACTGAATGGACCATATTCTTGCTCTTTTGTTGTGTACCTTACCATGACTCTCTTGAGTAGTGCAAAGTACCCAGCCAGGCAAAGGCTCTTCTAGTGGGTGGAAGTTTTTCCATTTTTATATAATCTATTTTCTTCCAACAAGGCATTTCTCTACAGCAATGACCTGACCACTGTCTGTTCGAGACCCCCATATATATATGTTGGGTGTATGTTGTCATTGTGTGAAGGTCAAAGGGGCAGAGACGGCCAAGGTGAGGGGATGTGGAAATAAAAGCAATTGATCTTTAGCTATTGAAGCAAAAGGCCAATTTTTATACATTAAAATATCTAACAAGGGGTAACAAGTTTGGTACTGAGGCTTGGAGGCATAACACAAAAGATAGCACACCAAGGTCAAGGGGTGAATAGATCATTTTGTTTGTTTTATTCCCCATTGCCTTTGAGCCAAGCTAGAATTTAAATTTATCAAAATTGCCCTCCTCTTTGTAGTTTGTACAGTTGAGCTGGTTTTTGTTGTCTTAATTCAGTGTACAAAAATAAGGTTTACATAAATTCCTTTTGAGCCATCAAGTCGAACCATTAAGCTCCAATTTTGTACACCCCTGGGTGCCTTAGTTTTCAAAAGCCTTAGACTAAATGGGAGTGGGGGCATGGGATGAAATTGCCTTGGGTAACTGAGATGTAAAAAACAAAAAACAAAACAAAAAAACAGGAGAACTTTCCAACAAGTCATAAGCATGAATGAAAGGGTAATAAAATGAACACAAAATTACAAAACAGCTGTCATATTTATTTACTTAAAGTGACAAAAATAAATTAAGAGTCTGACAAAACATTTGCAAAGAAAAAAAAAATCACTTTTACACTGTATAACTTGTGTTATTCTATTTACCCACCCCCCAAATATATCACGGCGAATATGAGCCCCTTTAACAACTCATACAATGGCACTCATTGCCCATTGCTTGACTTCTGTTGGACAATCAGGGTATCTCTGAAGTGCGTCATTTATTTGCATTGGATCAACTAACAGGGTGACAAGTCTGTATTCTTTTGGAGTATTTTTTGCTATGCTGTCAATTGATTTCACAAACTCCAAGGCTGTTAGGTGTTCAAAAGCCTTAAAGAGAGCAAAAAACAGAGAATCAATGTGAGTACATGGCTTCACAATGTGAAACATTTGATCACAGAATTTAAAAAGGCCTATTGTATTAGATTCAAAATCAAGAGGTGTGGGTTTAGGCTATACAGTGTCCATGTGGTCCTTCCAAGGGGTTTTGGGCGCGCCAAGAAAATTGCATTTTCCCACCCAAAAAGCTTTTTAAAGGGGGGGGGGGGGAAAAAAAAACCCGGTGAGCTAAAATACTGAAAACATACCTTTAAAACAACAGGCTTTTCAAAGGACTGGACAGTAAATCCTTTCTTTTGGGCAAATTTTTGATATTCTGTAAACAAATAAAAAACGTTGCCAATAAAATGCTTCATTAAAGAAGAACAATATCAAATTAAAAATAAATTAATATAAAATATGCACTTTGATTGTTTGTGTAGTTGTTTGTCTGAGGGTATGTAAACACAGAACTTTATAAAGCATCAAAATGATTGCATTTTGTTGGACCTATTTTATAAAAGGAAAAGATGGATGCTACTTGTTTACAGCATATCCTAATAAAAAAAACCTTCAAAAAAGTTTGGAAAAAATGAAAGTTTTTTAAACCCTGGCTTGCAGCTCTCTGACCTACATTCAATCTCGTTTCCAGAGCCTGTGTTCCCTTTGACCAGCGGTCCATTTTTCCCTTATTTAAATAAAAGCGCGTACTTATTAATACCTTTGTATACCATCTCGAAGTTGAAAGGTTCTCCATCATATATTGTAATCAAGTGCTTCATAGCAATGATTAGGCACAGCTCCAACACTGAAATACCTAAACACAAGTCACAAGAGTTACAACATCACCAACATCAGCTGAAAAAATTAATTCATCAGTCATACAGTAAGTTCATCTTTGTATCATAGCATCAATAAATAGACATCCCCGAAAATTATGAGAAACTAGAAAAAAAAAAAATAAATATTTATAGAGTTGCCAAACTTATAATCTTGTTGTCAGATTGTATTTTTTTCTCACAATGTTTGTTCAAACTTGAGACTAGTGCAACAGTCTGCTGTGAAATGACATATTAGTTCTTCTAGACTGTGTACAGATCAACTGAGATTTTTGGCCACTTTTGTTGAAAGTTTAATATAATAATTACCAGTAACAAGGAAAATAGCAATATGTAATGGAAAAATAAAACTGTACAGACAGGGTTCGTACACTTTTTAAGGCCAAACATTCAAGGACTTTTCAAGGACTTTCCAGGACTTTTCTTGGAAATTTCAAGGACTTTTTTCATGAAATTTACCCCAAATCAAACGATTTCCAGTCTGTTGTGCCGTTGATGTGCTTGCTGAAGAACTAAAAAAATCGCTTATTTTGGCGGTCTTCTCATTGCCTTGAAGCCTTTTGATGTTCAATAAAAAAAAATCAAGGACTTTTAAGGACCGAAAACCAATTTCAAGGACTTTCAAGGCCTTGAATTTTTATTTTGAGATTCAAGGGCTTTCAAGGACTTTCAAGGCGCATGCGAACCCTTTACAGAAATAGGTATTATACCACACAACATTGCTGCCTTGCAGTCCACACCAAGTTTTGTCTGTGCATCAACCAAGTCCTTTGGTTCTATAAAGAGATGATCCTGAGAAAGGCTGCAAACTGGAAAGGCCTGCAACATAAAAAACGGCTTAAGGTTAAGTCACCTCAGGGTTGAGAGCTAAACAACGGCAAATCAAATCAAATAACCTTTTTTAAATTTTAAGGTTTAGAAAGGTCTGTTGTTTCAGTAGGTGGCTGATTTTGCCAAATTTTTCTAAAGAATCAGAAGAATCAGAGTAGACAGCCCAGACAATGAAGTTAATGGTGATTTTAGCCAGCAGCTGGCTACGTTAGATAACCCTGGCTGTTGTTTTAGTGTATTGGCTCATAAAGCTGGTACTCATAAATAATATTCAGCTTACTGGAAGGGGCGGCAACCTAATGGATATTTTGCTTAACTCTGGGCCCTTGTGTTGCATTCTTATGTGCGACTTCCTAGAATTATCAACCAGACAGCGGTACAAATGGAATGCACGTTTTCGCTCATATTTTGTCCATAGATAGGTCCTGGTTAGAAACTAAACGGACCGTAGTTAGTTTTTCCTAATACATTTTCCTTTCGTAGAAATATGTCAAAAAAGATTTCGCTCCAATTGGGCTCAAAATCCACTTCCGGTTTGACTGATTTTTTTGAAAATTTGATCGCCTCGCGCATTTTACTGCCGCTGTTTATGGATCTTTCAATAGTATTTATATTCTCTTTAGGTCTTGATTGTATGACTGAGCGAAAAATAAAACAATTCGAGATTAATTTTGAGCCTGAAATGGGGATAAAATGATAGGCAAAATTTGCAATTGGGTCGCGAGCGAAATTATGCAGTAAAACTTTGCCATTTTTTTCTATGTGCGATAACTTAAAATAACGTGAGTATACATTTTATGGGTTAAAGAGACACCCATCTGATAGGATATCGTAAAAAATCTCTGGGAAAAAGGTTTTAAGTGGCCCGCTTTGGCCTGTACTTATTACTAATTTCGCCGAAAATCTGCCGTTTTAGCGTGACAGGAATTACGTGACAAGGCTAGTAAAGCGCGAGGGAAATTATCTTTTTGAAACAAATACTTTTAAACAACCCAAGTACAGAAACGGTCATGTGCTGAACTCTTTGAAAAGGTAAAAGCAATAAGAGATTTTCCCTTTATCCGTTTTGAAATAATTGCGTGATCTTAACACGCTCTTTATCACAACATGCTAGACGGCCCGTCGGTAAGGTTTAACCAAGCGAAATTCTGTGTTAGTAGTTTTAAGCTGTTAACCCCTCGATCATTTTAAAAAACCGGTCGTATAAATAAAAAGCATTCTCAGTTCAATTATAAAACGTAACAACGAGGCAATATTTTTTTTATTTCTTTACGTGATCTGAAGGGAACTAGCAAATAATTAAATTATAATATTTGCCGCCGGAGTGCAATGATGTTGATTTTGTTCGTTGATGCGTTGTTGTTTCTTTTTGTATCAGAGTGCCGATATTTTACAATTATTATCCTGGCCTATAACCGAAGCAAAATATAAAACAAAAAAATGTTGGTTAGAATTATTTACTAACAGTATCAACACTGAAGGTATTACTGAGGGCTATAAACACCTTTATGGTATAAGATCTAACAGAAAACATACAATTGCCTTATAGCTTTTTAAGTTATATTCAGAGTTCTACGTTTTTTTGCCCGAATAGTACATTTCAATGAACTGAAACTTCGAAAATGATTAGCACCAGAATTCAACGCAATATTTGATCAGTCCTAAATCGATTTTACTTGCGATAAGCAAATTTTAAATTAAATTATCTAAGTTTGAAAACACGTCCTTATCCGACAATTCCTCACTTCAGTAAACACGACTCTTCGAACAAGATGAATGCTTGTTGTTCTTTTAAGTCATTAGTTGGTGGTCAGTGCTCCTTTGATCGCAGAGACAGAAAGCAGTCTACGGAGATCGTCCCACTTTTATCGTGCACTACAAATGTAGCACAACACAAGTCACTCTTTCAATTCCATGATGTGGAAAGTGAAATTGAGTTAATACTTGCTCGTGCGGCGATGTTTACCACTCCACAAAATGTCGAAGTGATGACTGTGTTATTCAGGCTAACCTGAATAACACTCAGGTTAGCCTGTTTAGGTAGCTTTCGCTAATGGTAATGTTTCAGTGATTATGTTTCGTTTCGCTCGTTTCAACCGTTTCGGCGGTTTCGTTTTGGTCGTTCAGTGGTTTCCTACTTTGGTTTTGTCATTTCGTTTAAGTGTTTCATTTCGTTGTTTTGTTTTTAGTACCTGCCGTCAATTCATACCCTGTCCCCATTCTACACTTGATTTTCTTTCGAAAATTAGGGGTGGTCCATGGACCGGGTCCACAAGGTGGTCCATGGACCGGGTCCACAGGGGCGGTTCATGGACCCGGGTCCATGTTTTGTATACGTCCGAACAAAGGGGACGCCAAAGGATCGGTGAAGAAGGTGGGCCTTTCCCTTCCTATAAGAGGGATGGGATGTGGAGTTAGTAGGTACTGTTAAAAAAGCTATTTTTATCCGCTTTATCAACAGCGAGGTAACATGTCTACAAATATAATTGTTTTTAATATGAAATACTTATTGGCAATATCTAGCGATATTGGTGCTTCCCATGTTATGATCATGATAACTTGACCCAAAAGAAACCTTGCATCGATAAGCTTCAAGGGGTAATGAAGTCTGGTACCTGCTTCAAGTGAAAACCAGCAAAGTTCGTGCTTTACATACACGTAGGTTTTCGCAATATTTTAAAACTCCGCTCTGAAAGCCCTTTAAAACACCCCCGTCCTTCCCGGCCACTGATATGCCACAGGCTCGTTGCAATAATCCCACCTACGAATTTGTAGAAAAGTTTTGCATTTAAAACAATGTTGATTTTTTATGGAACTGAAACCGCTTTATGTGGACAGCAGGATGGGAGGTGGGATTGAGTCTAGTTGGCACTGATTAGGTGAATAGAGTTGAAAATTCCTGCAATTCAGTGATCTATACTAGAACAGAAATTTACTAGATCTAAAAATATCCCTACAATGATCATGCATGAACGAAAGGAGTGAAAGAAGGGACATCTATAAAAGTATGCCTAGTAAGGCATACTTTGTTTCCAATATTCCCGGAATATTTGTGCTAATCCATGTTACCTTTACCAGTGAATTCTCTATCTAACCAAAAGATTTGAACTCTAGCAGATACTTTTATAAAAATTTCATATCGTTGTAAGTGACAGTTAATTTCACCATAAAAATTGTAACAAATTGAAGTGTGAGAAACCATTGTAAGTTGGTTAGTTACGCTCACGGCTATTAAATCTGACATTTGTATTAGGTGTTTTTGAGGATTATTAAATGAAGTATAAAAGGAGCGACAAAAATTATCATTTCCCTTGTAGCAGAACGCCCTGGTCACAAACTCTGTCATGAGTGGTGCAATAGGAAGAAAAAAATCTTAACTAAGCCCTTTTGAATTCTTCTGAATTACTTTAATGAAAAGTAGACAA
The DNA here is from genome assembly GCF_052425735.1 of Oculina patagonica. Lineage (NCBI taxonomy): Eukaryota > Metazoa > Cnidaria > Anthozoa > Scleractinia > Oculinidae > Oculina > Oculina patagonica. The sequence continues at coordinate 1,257,619 of NC_135764.1, forward strand.
AGCACGTACATTTGCCTGGTTCTGAATTTCAGCTGAAGAACACTTAACAGCACAGCCACTCGCGATATTGGTATAAAACAAGTAAAAGTTTCCTTTCCATTTACATTTGGCATGTGACATCTATCCTTTTCGTGTATTTTAAAATGATTAGATTATTTAAAATACAGGAAATTGTGAAACTGTCAGCGGGTATTGTGACAAGCAGTGTCACGCTATTATTTACATTTTTCTGATTTACGGCAAAACTAATGATAAACAAAGGCCAAAGCGGGCCACTAAAAACCTTTTCCCCAGAGATTTTTTTGAATATCCTAGTCGATAAATTCTAGTTAACCCATAAAAATTTTTTTACGATATTTTAAGTTATCGCACATAGAAAAAAATGGCAGATTTTACTGCATAATTTCGCTCGCTACTCATTTGCAAATTTTGCCTTGGATTTATCCCCGTTTCAGGCTAAAAATAAATCTCCATTTGTTTTATTTTTCGCTCAGTCATACACTAAATACCTAAAGACATTATAAATGTTATGAAATATCAATAAACAGCGGCAGTTACGCACGAGGCGATCAAACTTTCATAAAATCAGCCAAACGGAATATTGCGCCAATTTGGCAAAATCTTTTTTGCATATTTCTACGAAATAAGTAAGGAAAACTAACTGCAGTCCGTTTAGTTTCTACTAAGACCTATAGGGAAAAAGAAATGCGAAGGACGAGAGAAAGCCGCAAGAAAATAATTTTATGATTACTCTCAGAGTGCCTGTCTTCACCCAGGAGTATAATGGGAAACACCAAAAATGTAAGTGAGAAGATCTGAGTGTTTTGGAAAGAAACCAGAAAATTGTTACGGGATTGGAGTGAGGTCGATGCTCAACCAACTGAATATTGAAGCACCACATAGGAGTGAGGTAATAAAGTAGTTATCTCGTGAAAGTAATACATGCGTGCAAATGTGAGAACAAAGTTAGTTTTCGTGAAGATATCGATGTTGTCTGAAAAGTTTGCCCTGTTTCAATGCTGAATGAGCCAAAGTAAACCAATATTAAGTTGTAACATTTTAGATCTTCCTCGGCAATCTTCGGATATTTTGAAATTCGGAAGTTCGGGAAATGTTTGAAACATTTGTACGACCTTCGGACAGCATTTTGCAAATCTTCGGAAATCTTCGGAAAATCATCAAAAACATTGTAATTAGTAGGTTTATATAATAAACAGAATGTTACATGGTTGCTTGGAGATATGAAATTTATCTCTCGTTTCAAATTGATATCTAACTCGTTCGCTGCGCTCACTCGTGAGATATCGATTTGAACACTAGAAATAATTTTATATCTCCGTGCAACCATGTAATATCCTCTATGTATATGAAATAATTCATAATGTGAACTGCAGATATGTGAAGAAATGATCCTCACAGTGAAGCAATTAAATAAATTACAAAGAAAGAAACCAGAAAAATTTTACATCTCTAAAATTTTCACTTTACATCTCATCCGATTCACATACCGGTTATATGATTATTTCAATCTTTTTAATATGTCATCAAAATACATGTATTAGGGAAACCAGTCAAAATGCTAGGGAATTAACTGAATGGAATTAGCATTCCATCCAACACTTGAGAGAGTTACAATATGAAGCCTTGCACTTGATTTTATAGAGAGCTAGCAAACAAGACTTACCAGTAATCGATGCAAGCTTCTAACATCTTTTGTTATGCTGAATTGACTCTTTAGAACAGCCAGAGCTTCCTTATCTTCTAGCAAATCCTAGAGACACAACATTTTTGCAGAAATTTGATTACAAACAACAGTCTTCATTTGCTGCAAACAGTTAGTTAGACTACATTAAAAAATTTTGGTACTTTGAGGTCGTTGCAAGCTTTCTCCTTGCTTAGTCATGAAACAGTTCAATTACCTTCAATTCCAGCTTTGTGTGTATTGTAGTATTTATATGAAAGAAAAAAGGTAAGGTGTGTGATTATACAAAAGATAGCCAGTGGCTTGAAAAATATTTAACACTTACTGTGATGTGAGAACTCCAGGCTTGAGCAAACTGTCTATCTTTGAAGTTTGATGGTAATGTTAAAATAGACCTGAAAGATTTGAGGGGTGTTAGTGGTTTTGGACTATCTTTGGTACAGAAACAGGATCTGCTTTGATAAAGGAAAAATATAAATAAATATTTATTTATTTATTTATTTATTTATTAGATTTCAACATTACAAAAAATATTTAAAAAAAAAGAAAAATAATAATAATAAAAAAAAAAATAGTGGGAGGAAACAGCAGGGGGAAACTGAATCTGAAAAGCTGATCCAGAAAAGCAAAATACATATACTATGAATTAAAAAAAAAAATACGCAAACATATTAACTAAGATAAGTAATTTCATTGCTAAAACATTAAACTTCTAAATAAACTTCTCTTTTATTATAATTATTAATTAAAATTATTTGCTGCCAGAGCGCTCTGACAGTGGGCTTGAAATAAACTTTATCTGATTTTAGCCACATTTGCAAGTCCTGAAACCTGCAAAAAGTCCTGGAATCTATGTACAGTACTAGGTACTTTCAGGGGATTGGACAGCATGCAGCTGTTTAACCTGAACTGCACTGAAGTGTAAAATTTACATTTTACCGGAATATCCTGCAAACTCAGTGGCCCAAGCTTCAATAATACTACTGTCTAATAAGATAATACTGATAATTCAGTGAATAATAATAATTACTGTTTGGACAAACTAATAATTGTTTAGAGCAAATTAAAATAGTTTAACAATAAAAATAAGCGGCAGTAGGACAATTTTTTTTTCTCATTTTTTAATGAAAATAAAAATTTTTATTTTTTTTTTTTTTTTTTTTTTTTAAATTTTTTTTTAATTTTGGTGTTTTTTTTTTTTTTTTTTTTTTTTTTTTTTTTTTTTTTTTTTTTTTTTTTTTTTTTTTTTTTTTTTTTTTTTTTTTTTTAAAATAGTTTAGACTGCAAAAAAAGCTTCCAATATGACACCAAAGTGAAATTAACACCTTACTACTTGCAAATAATCTTCAAATGTCTCTGAGTTGAATAGATGGATCTGTCGATGAGAGAATCTTGACTTCACTCTTTTTTCAAGCAGTTCTACAACATCCTGAAAATAAAAACAGATACCGGATCTAGAAGACAAGGAAACATATTTCATGATATGGAATGTAAAATCATTTACCTGTGCTTTATGTACCCCTTTACTCTGCAACTCCTGGAAAATTAAATCAATATTTTATTGACTGTGTAAAATTTTGAAATCAACACCCAAACTTTTCAGCAGTAGTTAGCAGGGCTGGAAAAAAGTCCTGTTGGCAAGTAACTTTTTCTCTCACTTGCCCAAAGGGCAAGACCCAGGCAAGCAATCTGCTGACTAAATCCTGATTTGAAAAAATTAAAAGTTTACTGAAACAAGCATGCAACTGTAAACTGTGCAAATAAAATTTGAGACTTGCTTCAGTCCAAGGGGCAAGCTGGAATTCAAGTCAGTTTTTTAAAGTCCTGGTTAGATGTTTTCTCTGTTTTGACCTGTATAAAAGGTATTAAGAACTACAAAACAAGAAGATTGTGAATTGTAAAAAGTGAAAAATCTTGATGACATGCAAAAAGTGCAAGCATGGTTGACAAGTTTTTAAGTCAATTTCTTTCATGCAGAGGTTCATTATATCTAACTAAGTTAGTTATCCCAGGATTGTAGTGTAGCAGTTTACATTTCCCTAAGGGTATCTAACTATCCAGGAGCAAGTCCTACCAGTCTACAAGTGAGTCCGATAACACATATTGGGGTCTGGGCTGACTGTGACACATCAAATAAATTGTATAACAATAACTGGTTCTTGTGGTTTGTAAACAGGTCAAACTCATCGAGGATAAACAGGATTGACTGGCTTTCCTGCCCACCTGAAGAAACAAAGAACAAAACAGTGGGCTTTATTTATTCTCAAGAAAATATTAATAACACTTTCAATGAAGGCAATCTGTGAAAGCTTTGAAAAAAATTAAGCCAAAAATTAAAATTTAACTATGTAAGAGATACCATTAATTTGCCAAGTTTTCAAATATCATAAGAATAAATAGACAACATGCAATGCATGCAGAAGCAATGACGTTTAACAAGCGCCTCTTTAATGTTTTCAAAAAAAATTAACGTAAATAAAAGTAGCTGACAACTTGTGAAGAGTGCCATTTGACTGACTCTCCAGAATCTCAGGAATGTTAAATAAAAAACAAAATAATCTTACAGGAATCTTACATTATTTTTGATATCCTGTTGTTGTTGCTGCTGTTTAACAAAATTTGCGTCACATCTAAGAGTCACATATTTTCATAAACGACATTCAATACCCAGCGTGGGTATGAACTAGTAGCACTAAGGTCAAATGCCGTCTTGTTTACACTACTTTGAATGTAGAGCTGCTTCATTGATTTCGAATTCTGTTTACTTATATTCTGATAATGCACATTAGATTATCTTCAAATAAGTTCACTGTGATCATTAGATTTTCGAATGTTATGGTTATGCATATTTTTTTCTAACTGAATCCAATAACTGATTTTCTAAAAGACACAGTTTGCTGAAAATAGAAGTTGCAAAGACGTATTCTCCCTCACAAATACCACAAGGAAATGAACACTTGGAGTCTGTCCGCACGCATTATCAATCACACTGCACAAACTATTATACTACTGCAGATAAACCATTCTTCACAAAACTGTAAAGTTTAAAAGATCCAGTGAATGGAAGGAGAGGACCTGGGGGGTTGTAATCTGGAAACCCCCCAAGCATGCCGACATTAAGTAAAAGTCATCGCTTAAAAACTAGAATCTGGTCAAAACTGTCTACTCACCACTCTTCAGGGAATCAAGTAAAAAGGCAAGGTTTTCAGCAAAGGAACCCTGGAAAGTAAAACATCAAATTTGAGGGTTGAGCAAACTTTTACAAATAAATATGACATAAATCAACTAACTAACCACGAATAAATAAAAGACAGAAAAGACAAGGTAAAGAATAAGTTTCACTGTACAGGAAAAACAGAATCAATTAAAAACACTTACAAATACTTTGTCTCCTACTGTGTTTTCTAGTTGTAGTTGTCTTGTTATTTCTAACAAGGCTGCCCTGTCATCAGTTTGAACAAGACCTGTCAATTCATAAAATAATGTTATTTCCATAAGTTAATTGAGTGGTGTACAGGGCGGGTGAGAAAAGAGACAACAAACTGGTGGTAGGGCCCGGGGGGGGGGCCCAACGAAGGGGGGGCCAAGGCACCCGACCCAGGAGAGCGAAATGAACCCAAGGCCCACGAAAAGACACCCAGGGGGGAGACGCCGACGACCCAAAAACGGCACCGCGCACGGCAAGACACAACAAACGCCACCTGACGAAGAGACGAGGGGCGAAGCAAGAAGGAGGACAAGGGGAACACAGCCAAAAGGAGCAAAGACCAAGGACGAGACCCAAAACCAACCCACGGGCGGCACAACCAAAGGCCACAAGGGAGTACCCCCCGGGGTAGGGCTATGTTTGTTCACTTAATCACATAAACAACTTTCTCTTCCTCTTATGTGTAATTAAACTCATCAACAAAAGATGAGAGTGGGGGAGGTGCCTGAGAGGTTGGTGCCGCCAAGAACTACATCCGAGTGCATCTGGTAACCATGACAACCCTGTGAGTGGCATCCACCCAGGCACCATCATACTGCTAATCAGAGGAGAACTAACTATACTTTCCCTATACCTACTAGAGGGAGGCAACACAAGCAAAATGACCTGACCTCAACAGGGGAGCTGTAAAATCCCCCAGCCCCTGCGAGGTTAAGCGACGGCCCCCAATACTTAGAAGGGAAACTGCTAGACAACTGTCTCAAGTTTAACTTAGCTTAAATTTCATTTAACCACATTTTTTTAACTGGATCCCAAAGAATGAAATGTGCAAATGATACGTTTCACTATTCTCCTACCATTCAAATTCACTTCCAGCATGTTTTGTTTCACTCCTTTTGTTTTTGACAAGTCTTCAAGAATAGTTTTAACTAGCTGAAAGAAAATAAAATTAAGAATTCTGAAATTGATACTGCTAAAGTTGCGAGCTTGTCATAAAAAGCAGTGAAACACCATGGAGCAAGCAGTATGACTTTGTAAGAGCAAGGTGACTGTGGTAGTGTTTTGATATACATCACCTCAACAGACTTTGTTGGGACGGCCCACTGTCGACAGAGGTGTCCCAGGAGAGCGGCAGAGGACGGACATGAGGTGTCGTAAGAGGTGAGAGAGTGATGCTTGGTAACGGAATCCAGCTTGATTCATTGTCTGTATCACCAATCGAAACAAAGGGAGAAAACAAACTGGGAAAAAAACCAAAGAAAAAACCATAAATATACAAAGGGTTTTCGTTTTCTGAAGGCAATTGGTAACTTTCACTGTCAGTGTCAACTGTAATGTATCACCTGTTTGTCGGACTTTTACTGCCAAGTGATCCTAATAGGCTTTCGAAAAAAATGTTCGTACTTGTTTCCCTGCCTATCCTCACTTCATCAAAGTAAACTTTTCTTTAAGGGAAGTCTGACCTGCACTGTATTTGGGTTCAAACCAGTTGATGAAGAAGCACAGTCAGTGGTGAAATCCTATTGATTAAGATTTTTTTCACTGAAATTACTCAAAAGCATTACATTTTCTTTTTGCATTTAGTGCGGTTTTAAGTGTTATGCGAACTCTGAAATTCAACCCTCAATCAACAGTTTACGCTTTTTGCTGCTGTCAATCATCTCAGCGGACCTCTCGGAAAACTGATGTTCACTTCAACGGGGTCAAAATGTCACGTCTTTTAGTTGTGATTGGTAGATTTCGACTCATTTTGTTTCTTTCTGTTTTTCATGGCTTGTTGGCTGTCACCATAATTATGATTGATGGCAGTGAAAAACGCAATCATCAGTTGGATTTTGAATTTCAGAGTTCACATTTCGCTGTAAACTGAAATAATATACTGGCTGGAAATTAAGGCCCTTGAGCTGTTTGGTTAATTAGAAGCTAATAATTTTTTCGTGTTGTCAAAGAAGAAGATTTGGCAAAATGGCATTTGTTCCTCAATCGATCTACAGCACTTGTACATTTGCATCCTCGGTTCAGTAACTTTAAATGAAGTGGATTACATTTTTAAAAAGAATACATTAAAATTGACACTACAGAATATTATTATGTACACAAAGGCAAAAACAGGACACGTTTTGATAAAACATACCAGGGACTTTCCACTTCCTCTCGGACCAATCAACAAAACAGAATTGTTCTCTCCATATTGCACACACCTCTTGATGAGATCCAGCAACTCTCTAGTGATAAATAAAGGTGAACTTAACGTTTCTCTGGACCAACTCTGAAATCTTCACTATAATTTGTAATTTACAATAGAACTTTACTCTCATGCTGGGTTCTCTTTGGCCTCCAGCGCAGGTATTGTTTAGGTTACCAATGCACCCTCCCAATAAAATTATACAGGCCGGGTGAACCTCTCCAATACGGACACCGAACGGACAGAGCAAAGTGTCTGTATTAGAGAGGTGTCCGTATTAATAAAACAAAATCCATTTTGTTCTATTGACCAAATTTTATTGTGAGTTCAATTATGTTCGATTTCCAAACCAAATGGAACGATTAGTGTTGGATTGGGTTCGATTACCGATTGTTTGATTGGATACGCTATAGTCTTGGACAAAACTGTTGAAACACTTATAGGAAATTTCAACTAATTTAGCTAACAGAGTTCAGTTTTGCAACCCCCTCCCCCCATTTCAATGTTGTTAATGCTGTAGTGTTTTCAAAACAAAGCCTGTCGAGCCACAAACCTCAAGAAACAACATTGAGTAGGGGGAGAGGGGGATAAAATCTTTTTACCCGCTTGGAAGTCAGGACATTTGTCAAAAATGGGCATGCTTGTTCCGACTGTGAGGAAAGTGGAACAGGGGGGGATTGACGGGGGAAGAGGGCGAGAGAGTGCGAGAGACCCAACCTGAGCCAACGTGTGAAGGAGACAGATGACGAGTGACTGCTCGAGCCAGACGGCAACGCCCGGCCGGAGCGCACACCCCGGCACGACCCGAGAGGGCGCGCGACGGGACGCCCCGGCGGACCCGTGACACGTGGAGGACGACGGCAGGGGGGCGGAGCGGAGGAGAGGGGCGGGGCAGGGGGGGGGGCCGGGGGGCCCGTGTGAGAAGCGGGGGCGGGGGGAGGGGGGAGGGGGAGGCGGGAGAGAGGGGCGAGGGCGGGGGGGGGACGGCCCCGGGGGGGAAGGGGAAGGGAGGAGGTGCGCGGGGGGGGGGGGGACCGGAGGGGGGAGACAAAGACCGCCCACAGGGGGGGGGGGGGGAAGCAATAGCCCAATGCGTGAAATGTGTTTGTTTCAACTAGTTTTGTCCAAGATTGTAGGTACCTAAAGCATGCAATTACAGAATTCATTTGTGAAAGCTTAATCTATTAAAGTGTATTTTAGGCATGTTAATATGAACAAATACATATGAGCTTTATGTAGGAACCATAAACACTCTAGTGGTGTCCGTAATGAGCAGGATACAGGGCTCCGTTTACTAACCTCTTCTGTTCTTCCAAACCATGCTGTACTGGCGGAATATCACCATGAAAAATTCTCCCTCGCAGCACGCTTTGAACTTCGAAAATTAATCGAGGATCGGGAGTATGAGTACTCCTTTTGGAATTTGACTTCGACTTTTTCATTTCTCTGGCTGCATTTGCTAAGAAAAGACCTTGGAGTTACTTTCACGAAAACTCAAATCTTCCGCCATTTTAAAATGCGTAAAGATAACGCTGCGCATAAGGTTTTTCTTGTTTCCGCTGGCCTTTTGTTTTTTATTTTTCCCAGTCCCCCGCCAAGGCGGAAAAAAAGAGAGAAAAGCCAGTTGTTGTGTTCTCATCTAGTCTCTTTCTGGTATAAATTCCAAACTTTAAGAAGAAGCACAATACTTTTAAAACTCTGTTGAAGAATCACACGTACTTACCGTATTACCGCTCAGAGGGTGGGGCTAGGGGGGCTTTAGCCCCCACCCCCCCCCCCCCACTTTTTTACAGTAACAAGGACAAAAATATATTGAATGAAAAAACAAGCTAAAAAATACTGAAAATATTTGTTTCTCAGTGGAAGGCATATTATTGATTTAGTGTGTAAAGGACGAAAGTAACAGCAGTCACTATCGCCAAAATAAACTCGCCTTCAACGTAGATAAATAATAATAAAATAATAAAAAAAAAAACAAAAAAACAAGTAAACGCGGACAGTTGTCTTCAAAGTTTTCAGTTATTATTGAAAAATGGTTAGGCTACTACAAGATCATGCCCTTTATTAAAAACTTGGTTTTTAAGGGGACTTCTCTACGAAAAAGGCCTGTTTCATCGTTGGTCAGTTCCGCTTCCACCAAATGGGTTAAGTTTATAAGACGATACGGTTTGTTTTTAAGCCCATTCTAAAGGTAATTAATTTTGTAACATAAAGTGAAATTGCCTTTTCTGTTTTCATTCCTTCTTGTAACATCTCATTTGCCGGTACTTCAACATACCCGGGAACATAGTGAGAAAGGTTCATGAGTAGTCAGGGCCAGTGAGTAGTTTTATGGAACGTTTTGTGGAGCAACGTCTTTTTGTCCCAACGTTTTTATCTCATTTCAAGCAATACTTTTACCAAAACCTTTTAAGCGCTGAACGTTTAAATTTCAAATGCATTTTCTTAAGTGAATTTGAAATCCAAGTTTTCCCCGGGGAGCCGAGCATGTCCCCGTACCCCCAGGACCCCCCTTAGTTTACTCACTTCAGGGTTCGACTTTCAGCGCCCCCACAGTCAAATTCTTCCTGCGCGGTCCCTGATTCTAGAACTTTTCAGTTACCACCTCGAAATATTAATTAGGAAAGTCTTTCAATCTATTTGAAGTGCAAAAAAAACCCACGAAGGTTTAATTACTAAAGCTTTACAACCGTGCTCACTAGTTCACACTGAAGAAACCGTCAAGTGATTCACATGTTAGAAAACAAGAAGCTCGTATTCAGTTTATTTTGTTATTTTTCTTGTACACATAGGTCGCCTTAAGGATCAGGAAAGCCGGGGGGGGGGGTACCGGAAAAGTTTTGTACGGGGAGGCTCCGCCCGAAGATCCAACCCCTTACCCTTTTATATACCATTTTGATAGAAAAGGTACCCCTTTTGTATACCTTTTATTGCAAAAGGCACCCCTTTCATATACCTACACGACATCACATTTACCTAAAACGGGATGTTTTCTTGTCATTTTTATGAAGCGCTTAATAAATTAAGACGATACATCCAAAAATTGCGTCTGCTCGAAATATTTAATGCTGAAAGGCCTTTTAAAATATCATTATGAAAGATTTCCCTACCCTTTCATATACCAAAATTTGTGAAATCCCTACCCTTTTATATACCTGGAGCCTGAAAAAGGTACCCCTTTCGGGTGGAGCCTCCCCGTATAGGCCATTATAGGGAGTACCCCCCCGGGGATAAAAGCTGTTATGTGTGCTGCTTGTTCCACAAAAGGTTGTTCCAAAAGCCAAATTTTTTTTAAAAAGTTTCCGACTGTAGTGTACAATCTGTGATTACTACGTTTTTGGTGTTTACTGTTATTCTCTATTATTCTGATAATAAAAATCTATCGTTATGCCACTAATGTTACGTATTCGTTATAGCTAGGCCGCTATAAATTTTTAAATTTTTTATTTTTTTATTCTTAACTGCAATTTTTATCTTACACCTACTTTTATTATAAAATTTTATATTCTATTCTCATTTATTTATTTATTCATTTATTTATCTATTCATCTATGTAGTACGGTTCTTTTTTCTTAGAATTTAAGTGTAAATATTTTTAGCTTAGATCTAGATATATTTTAATGTAAATAGTGTCCCCAATTAGTTTTTTTAAAAGCTAAATACCTCAGTATTTCATGTTCATTCACATTACGTTACGCTACTGAAATGGTAAATCCTGGATGTTCGCCAAGGACTTAGTCTGCGGGTGGTAGACTGATGATCCACTACCTCATGATCTTCATTTCGACATCTGATCTCTCCCAGCAACGTGACAGCGGCGCCAGCTGGGCGCACGGCCCGCAGCGACCGATGGAGACCCGGCACAGAAAGGGAACCCGAGAATAGTGTCACACATGTGTGACGAACTGAGGAGGGGAGGTGAACAGGGACACTGCGCCCAGGGGGCGGGGGCGCCCCAGAAAGATGCCAGAAACGATAGGCCCGGAGGGAGGACCCATCAGAAGATGGAGCTCACCGATCTAGCCATCTCCGTATCTGACCCAGTTAAACACAGATTTGATTCCACCAATTTACAGCTGTGATCTGATCATGATTCCGCTTCCACCCCCGAGTCTGCGTTGCATTCCTCTTCCATTAGTTTCCTTTCCGAGAGCGCAAGAGGAGAACTGAAAGCTTAGGGAGAAACACGGGTAGGGGCGCGAGAACCAAAAATAGAAAAGAAAAGAAAAGAAAAGAAAATCCCCTCTCCATTTTATTTTATTTTATAAATCAATACATTCATTCATTTATTTTTTGCTCCGTCTGACGCCCCAAGCTTTTATTTGCCTCTCGACATTCGAAAAGGAAACGAATGCTCGCAGGAGAGCGTGACCGGACCTGACCGGGGACTGGGTAAAAATAGCACCTTTGAGAGACAAAAGGGTTTTTGTTTACCCTGAAGACGACGACCAATATAAATTCTAAAAACTCCTCCGGTTTCGCGGAACTTGGGATAACGAGACTAACGAGGGCAGATCAGTGCCGTTTTCCCCCAGTTGTGCAGCCAGTTTTGGCAAAAATTCCTGCTGCTGTCAAATGTTTACGGAGGGGTCGGAGAGCAGTCTGTGCGCAACGGGAGTCCCCATGCCCATGATTTCTGATGTAACACTATCCCAATTGGTTACAAAGGGTTTCTTGATTACAAACCGCACAAGCGCAGAGACAACAAAGTTTGGATCTCAAAGTAAATGGCCATTGAATAAAGCACGAGTGAAACCCTGTACGCAAAACAAAAGTAATGGAAGGAAATAATCCTCGTATGTGATTAGAAAGAAGAGTTTTAGCACCTTTGAAATGTGCCTTTTGTATATGGCGTTATGAGAACGAACCCATTTAAAATCCCCAGGCGATCGAGATCGGAAGTAGAAATCACGCGCGCAATGGTCACACTTTGTAACAAATGTCACGCATTCCAGTCCGACGCTTAGGTTTTTCAAAAGTTTGAACCCTTTCTTGCATGCAAACCAAAAAAAAAAAATCGATTTTATTTATTTTGTGGATCCGAAACGTCTGAGCTGTGTTTGTAATATATTTTCCCCCCTCACCGCCATGAATAAGCTTTATCTCTTTTTTCTTCGTGAAGGCCGAAATGCTCTGTGGGATTGGAGGTATCAAAGGACCCCAGTGTAATGAAGAGAAGAAAAGACAATTCAGTCTAGTCTGATCTGGCGTCTAAAATACAATAGAGGCGGTGTCAGTTTGCAGGGTCTTGAATGTCTCTAATCACCAGTCAGCTAAAAGCTTGATTGCGAACCGCGCCTCAAGCTAGCTACTGGCGGCCGCTTCCACCATTTTCGTCTTGTAGCGGCTTTTGTAAGGTCCATTGATTGGTGTGTAGTGCTTACAAGCATTTTGCACCAGCAAGGACCGCCATAGAGCGAATTCTGCCAAGATGTTTCCCTCCGCCGCGGTTACGACGCTTCTAATAGGACTCTCATTATTTATTCTCGTACAAGGACAAGGTAAGTGATAAACGTGGCACGCTGGAATGCGTTCCTTTACTTACAAGCGCTTAGTATATCTTGGTTTGGATGCGTTTAAGTAAATGTTTTATGTTTTGTCTTGGAGCTAAGTACGCATTGATGGTATGTGGCAGCTAAGAATAGTGTATTTATGTGGGAAAATTGTTCTGGGGTTCAATTATTGCATGTTACATGTTATCGGATCGCGCATTTGCCTCGGACAAGGGCTTTTTCATTTCATGACCGATCTGAGCTGAGATCACGTATATAATAATGCACATTCGGTCTGGCGTTTATTTAACCTTGTTTTCCAAGTTATTTCGGATTCGCGCAACTGAAAAGGAAAATCAAGCGAAAACGTTTTACATCTTTGAGAAAGCCTGGAATATCCCCGCATTTGCAACAAAGGGTCGCTTTTCGGTGGAGGATCTGGGCATACGTTACGCGCGTGCACACAGTGCGCTAGTCTGGAAATAAGAGGTTTCTCTCAAAACATACTTTTCGATCACAATAAAAACAAAAACACAAATCAGACTTGCTTACGGTCTAGTTGTGTCGAGCGATTGCCTTTCTAAGCAAATACAATCTGGGACTTTTCGTTGTCTTTCACGTCTGCGATGGCTCTACAGGGAATGTTAGCTGGGATCTTCTCCAATCAACTCATACTTTGAAGAATCAGCTTGTAAAAATGAAAATACTGTATTTCTGTGCTAGTTTTATGAATGCGATTGTTGTATCGTGTGGAAATTTGCCGTCGTTCTTTAATCGGCCCTTGCATTGCATTACCAGTGACAATGAGCTTTTGTTTCAAGACATCACACATGTATGTGGTCCCGTTGCTAGTTTTGCTGATCAATTATGGCATTGAATTTTTGGTGGATTCGCGGCCTGTGAGCTGTCTTCAAAGATCGATTCTAAGAATTAACAAAAATACAATGTTCTTTTAGTAAACAGACAGTGTATGTGTTTGCGTATTTATGAAGATTTTTGGTTGGGCGAATAAAAAAGTATTGCCCAAAATATCTTGTTTGAATCAAGTCGTGAAAAGTTTGCTGAGCTGTTTGTATGTGATTTTTGACGTTGCTGTTTTCAGAAAAGCACAAAAGAGATTTGTGTGATTATATTCGTGATCGTGAAGCATAATTTGAGGTCTGGGTGAAATATAATATCGCTATTAGAACTTCGCGTGGAATTTGCCACAAGGGGCAGTGATTTCTATCCAATCGCGTTACAAGGAGATTGCTAGATTTCTAGAAGAAACAGGCCAATAAAAACCTTTAAAAACACTCGAAAGAAAATTATCTCTTATTTCTTAACTACGCCAAAGATGACACAGCTAATTTGTTCGAATATGTGTTTGTTCTTACTGAAAAACACGCGAAGGTCGAAGTCACGCTAAAGCTCGTTCAATGGCACTTTGTAAGGTAACGCTGCAAGCATTTGACCTCATGTTTCGTTACATTAGCAGACAAAGGCGATTGAGATGCGAAATAAAGCTTACAGCTTACTATTGCTTTTGCCAAAATGTATTTTATAATAACAATTTGGTTTTCATGTTCTCCGACTGCCTGTACGTTAAAAAAAAGAAGAAGTCTAAATTCCTTTCCCACATGCTTGCGTTCTCTTTATGGTAGTGGGAAACGACTTTGAAAGAAAGTCGCGTTCTACGCAGTAAAGATAAACTATTTAAGACGTCTTTTTGCGGTTTTACGCGCTCGAAAAAAAGTTAAAATGTAATCCTTTCGAGGAAATGCGAAAATTCTGTGTATTGAGTAGAGCGAAGATCGCGCGCCGTGGGAAGTCTGGGAACAAGGCTAGTAGAAGGCGCGCAGTTTTCCCTTCGCTCTGTGAAAATTCTTTAACTCCTTCGAGACGAACACAGGTGTTTTGCGTCGAGATTTCACAGGCTTGGATAGGCCATGAAGATTTTCCCAAAGCGCAGGAAACAGCTAATAACTCAGGTAAGCATACTGTTCTAACAAACGATAGTTTTAAAAATCTGCATAAACTTTGTGAGTCTTATTCACGCGCCATTCTTTTAGGTCCATACTTGAACTTCCACGTTTTTACTGTTTTTTTTTTTTTACTGCAAGCTCACCTTAAATACAATAATTTTAACGCTTGTTGCAGTCAGTTCTTTATTTCTTTACAGCACCTTTTCATTCACCTATTAAATTTTCCTTCAAAGCTGCAACTTGTTCGTTCCAAACCAGCTGTTTTGATCAGCTGAATTGAATGAAGACGGCACACCACTGCTAATGTTTTGAATTGTTTATATAAGCTTAAGTTTAATTTCGTGTAATAGTTTCTAGGGTCCTGCCCGTTCGTAAAATGTAAATAGAAGTTAGAACCTCTCAGGGATTAAGAAACACTGTCCTTCAATAACAATAGGCCAAATATATCTTTTTAAAAACTCAAGCCGGAAAGAAAGTTTTGCAGCACTCTTGTGATTGAACTAAGGGCGCGATCCATGGACTTCGGTGATCTTCACTTCAAATGGACGGTCCCTGACGGCCAGGCAGTTCCACCCGAACAGAAAGAACTAGATTCCCCCGAATCTGAAGCCACATCCCACTAGCTCAAACGTAGCTCCACGCACGAAGGGCACGGAAACACATACGTCTGCTGACACACGGACATTTGGATGCACAAGATTGCCTCGCGAGACAAAACGTGGTGTGACGACCGCGCACGGTCCAAACGAGGCGCCGGCGACGACGAGTGTCGCGCGGAAGACCGCCATGTCGTGTCACGGCGGGCGGGGGAACAGGACCGAGAACGATCCGGAGAGGACCCAGAAGGATGCCGGCCCCGATGCCGGAAAAAATTTGGTCCAATGGATCGCGCCCTAAATTATCAGTCAAAATACTCAGTGCGTGCCACCTAGTTAACTGGGGGGAGTGCCAGTTTATAATTTACTTGTGGGTTTTTTTCATGGTTACTCACCCCAGACCTCCACTTGGCCGACACTACCAAGAAAACTTTGTTGTCGGTTATAATTTAAAATCGTCAAGTGCTTTGTTCTTGATATCATATGACTCATGTGACATTTGATCACTCCTGATGCAACCTGGAGCCAACTGTTATTTTCTGGATATTCCACTTTTTAAGCCAGAAATAAATTGTTTTTCGTGTGTTATGCAAGTGTTTTGAGTTTATTTTTGGAATAGAAATCAAAACAGCAAACCCAGCAAGAATGTGTCAAGGCACGGGACCCATGTCATCGCGCCAGGGGAATTACCCTGTGCAATTTATTTACTTTGGTTTTGAATCACACAACAGAGCATATATTTGGATATTATTTATATATTTGGATATATCTCACGGGTAGTCATCCACCTTTTGACACGGCACACTTCCTGATGGTGTAAACTGATTATTGTATAGTCGAGAGTGGACTTCCTCAAACGACAAAATAGCATTGGTGGGTTAAGCAGTTCACCAATTTCTGAGATGATATTCTTCTGGCAATCTCAACACATCCATTACAGAAAGTCGTCACCCTTTTCAAGAAGAGCTAGCTTCTGTTTATTGAAAAATTCGATAAAAACCATGCTCAATTGACTGAAGAAATGACAACTTACAGTGAATGACATGCCTTTTCAAGAAGAGCTAGCTTCTGTTTATTGAAAAATTCGATAAAAACCATGCTCAATTGACTGAAGAAATGACAACTTACAGTGAATGACATGAAACTTCGCACGTGGGAGTCTGTTCACCGTTAAACAAAACTATTCTCGAATACAAGGCAGCACGTGGTGACTATTTTGACTGTAAGAGCTTTGTCTGAGCTAAAAGTAATGTAACTTAATAAAAACTGCTATTATCTAAAATAAACTGCTTTGTTTGCTTAATTAAAGGCTTTTTTTCACTAGCCTCACTACTTGTCTTTTTTTTCAAGTAAACGTATCAAGACTCAAAATTATGCTTAATTTGCTGTTAATGCCTATCTATATAGCATTGTTCCCAGGCTTAATTAAGTTTAATGATTATTAACTGGTAGCACCAGGTATAAATAGCTGTATAGACAAGTAATAGCTGCGTGACCTACCCATGACCTCGTTTCTTCTGTTTTTGTTCCACACATTTTAGTAAAGGGGCACTATCATGCGTACAACTTGGAAAAGTCAAAAGCCAAAAGACATTAACATCAGTGGAAACCAAAAAATAATGGTCATAATAATAGTTTTGTTGAAATTTACCGTAGAACTGCAGCAATGTTATTAAGGTCGTTCCATAATAAAAGAGCCAACAATAGATTTTTTCGTTTAAACTTTGCCCATTATGCGCAGTAAGGATGCGCAAATATGCATATACCTTAAAGGGGTGTTATCATGAGTTATGCATGCATTAAGTTTTAATCCCAAGTCTGGCAAATTTTGTCAAATTCTCCCTTTGTGTTTTTGGAAAAGTTGCTTCAAAGTTCCCTTCAACAATTCACTTATTATAATAATATTTTCATTTTGGTATTCTAGGTGTATTTAGTGTGTGAGTGAAGTTACTTTGTCATTTCTTTTGTAGCGTTTTGACCAAAACAGTATACAGAAACCCCGAGTGATAGTGCTCCTTTACTATGCGTGCATGTGTTAGATATGAATTTCAGAGTGAGGTTCGGAATCGTGGAAAACTAATTCATGAGACAAAGGGCTCTATAGAGATTCAGTGAGATACAAATAGGTATTTAGAAGCTAATAAACTTCTGCAGTCCTGCTCTTTGGAGGAATTTTAGTTGTTTTAAATTTTTGAATTTTTGACTTCATATTTGGAAGATCGACATTTTAGATATTAAAATTAAATAATTTTCAGTAAGAATACATGTGAAATGAAGCATTCTTCAGTTAATATAGTGGATACAAATTAAAAAAGAGGATCTTGTCTATATCCATTTGTGATCATGTCTCACACTCATGGCTTTTGTTAACTTGTATGTTATTGAAATTGCTGTTGACTTAGTAATTTGAACATGTGTTTTATTCTATAATGTGCTCAAGGCTCCTTGATAACCTTTTATTAACTATTTTTGCTTGCCAGGAAATAGCTACTGTCCAATTAAAAAGAGTATTACATGCTCCTCTTTGCCAAATGACAATGAGTGTTTATTGGACAGGGACTGCCAGATTGTTCCTAATCGTCCTCCACCTCTCTGCTGTTACAATGGCTGTAGTTACTATTGTTTTACAGATTACAGTAAGTTACCAATACATGTAACAATTATGGCTTCTAAAAGCTCTCCAGCGCAGAATAAAAGGTATGGCTTACAATGTATTTCTACCTTGTGGAACAGGAAGTGCGTGAAAACATGGTTTCTAATAAAAGTACAGTTTTTGAAATATAAATTTATGTTTTCTGTTTAAAGCTACAATCGAACCTCTCCGTACAGACACCTCTCTGATACAACCACTTCTCTATTACGGA
Source organism: Oculina patagonica (assembly GCF_052425735.1). Classification (NCBI taxonomy): domain Eukaryota; kingdom Metazoa; phylum Cnidaria; class Anthozoa; order Scleractinia; family Oculinidae; genus Oculina; species Oculina patagonica. The sequence continues at coordinate 1,275,849 of NC_135764.1, forward strand.
CAATCTCCAATGTCCCAGAAAAAACCTCTATAATACGGCAACGGACACGAAATCTAGGCCCCAGGGAAACAATTCATTTAAACTAAACCTTTTTATTACGGACACTCTAGTCATCAGGGGATGATGTGTTCGTAATGCAATTTCCTGTTTGTGGTTACAAAAACAACAATGTAATGCTTTATCATCTTCTAAAGATGTTTTCAGATTTGTGCTTGGTGTTAATTTTTTACCTGCAGCATTGCACTGTGGAACATTTTAAGTTACTAAATACATTAAGCTGTCAATGAAAACAAAAGTGACATCATAGTGGTGACCTTTTAAATACAGACACCTCTCTAATACAGACACTTTGCGACGTCCCTTTGGTGTCTGTAATAGAGAAGTTTAACTGTATTGTTCTTTTCTTTCTAAGCTGCCACATACCTGCAAATGCAGTGAAAAAAGAAGTCGAACCTTGCTTGGCCCAATAGTGCAATTTGCAGTTAGAGTAACATTTAATAAATATTGCATTGAATGAAAAATATTTACCGGTACATGCAGGTTCACTAAAAAAAAATTGCCCCACCCCATTAATTTTAGCAACAGTAAGAAGTTTCGAAGAGTTCTGATTCAACATGCAGAAAATAATGAAATTAAAATAAATTCACTTTTTTTTACAAAAAATGTGGCCATTGGCACACACTACCTGTGTTTCATCGTAAGAATCACAATATTTGAATTTTTGTATCTCATCAAGTCTGAATGATGTCTCCACAAATCTTCAGGGTTTTGCTAAATTTGATGTGACGGATCCATTTGTTTTTTCAGTTTTTCATATAATTCAATATTTCCAAATTTCACACTTACTGTGAATTGTGCTATTACCGGTATATTGAAGGTATTATTTTTGTTCATTAAAATAATCATTAACTTTGTTGTTTTGCCTTAATTAGATCCACTTCCTACATATCCCCCAAAGGTAAGCGGATCTTCAGTTAATGAGATTTATCGTGTTATACAGTGGAACCTTGATTTAACGAGCCTCTATGTAGCAAAGTCCTCTACATAACGAACAATATTCTTCACCGGGCAGTAGTAGTAAAACATGGAAAAGAACCTTGATATAAAGAAACCTCGTTATAGCGAACATATTTTGCCAGACCCTTGGCCCTTCGTTATGTTGAGGTTCCACTGTAAGTGGAAGTCTTGTCTTGACTTTTCTTTAGTGACTTGTGAAAATAAAACCAAATTATTTATCTTAGAACCAACCAAACTAAGATGGACAAAAATATTTAAAATTCTTTCCCCCCTTTTTAAACTTGGGGAAAAAAAAAATTTTTTTTTTTTTTTTTTTTTTTTTAATTTTAAATATTTTTAAATTTTGAAAATAAATAAAGTATTATTTATTTATTATAAGCCCCCCCCCCCCCCCCCCGGATATAAGCCCCCCTCTGTTAGGATGAACAGTTTTCAAAGTTAGTCTCATCTGTTTGTTTGTTTTACTTATAACACCAGGGGGAAAATTATTTGTTTCAAATAAAGCGATAGTTTTGTCAATCTGATCCATAGAAGTGATTTCTTCACTCTCATTAAGTATCGTACTGAGTATTTGGCAAAAAGTAAAAATCAAAATAGACTCAATTCAGCCTTACGGCATTAAACTTGAGACATGATATAGAGACTCAAGATACTTATTCAAAACTGAAGAAAAGATACACAAGAAATTAGTAGAGATTCATGCGTCAGCTTACTTGTGACTGGTAGTATAGGTGTCCCTCAAAATTTATGAGGCATTTAGCAAAAGAAATTTAAGTAAAAGGGAGAATTTAATACAAAATTTTTACTGTCTGATTTTGAACAAAGCTTGACTATATGAGTTTTATGCCATGTTTATAACACAAACATTTTTCATTTTGCAGCGAGGAGAGCCAGGATCAAAAGGCCCAAATGGTGATCCAGTAAGTATGATTTCCTTTTCTTACCAGCATCAAAATGCTAATACTCCTTATTGATCAACATTTTGTGTAGGTAATAAACTTGTACTATGTTTCAGTTTTGTTGTCTCATTCTCATGATTTGTCTTGTTAGGGTGATCGTGGAGAACCAGGTGCACAGGGAGGCCAAGGACCACAGGGATACCCAGTATGTATTGACTGGTGGACAGACCATGAATTCCATGAATACTCTCTTTTAGTAGCCTTAGCCTTTCTCTTGTAACTTAACACAACGATCTACCAGCTTTAAGAAGTAGAAACATATTTTGTAAGCTTTCTTTTTCAGAAAAGATTTGCTCATTCCCTCACCTCTTACATCTCATCCCCCACCATAGGCAGTGTTCTCCCTAGGATGTTGGGAAGGCCAGGGGGTATTCTGACTGTGATTTTCAAATGTCAAAACCTGATTTGTGGAACTTCCCCCGCCTTATTATCGCTTATTTACTTTGCGTCAGGCTTTAAGAAGCTTTTTGTTTCTGTTCCGAGCAACCTCTAAGTCAATTGAGTTCACCATTCTTTCCAGGAACGCTGGAATTTTGTTTAGTTTCACACGTAAAACACCTTAAAGTGCCATTGTGTTCCTGTGACAATTTGATAGAGATAGCTGCTATCCAACGAAACAAATGCATCACAGTTCTGAACATATTAATGCAACTTGGATAAATCACTTTTATAATTGTATTAATGGTGGGAAAATTCAGTAAAAAAATCTCAGCCAGTTTCATTGACTTAAAGGGACATGTCAGGGACACGATTCTGGTTAGTGTAGGCCACCCTTAACACGCAGGAAACGTGGGAACGAGGAGGGGGAACTGACGTGCCCTGCCCAGCGCAGCCAAGATGCGCGAGCACAGTGGTGAGGCCGCGACACAGGGCGCAGTCTGTGACATAGTCCCTTTAATTAAGTGATTTCTTATATGCTTATGGATGGGAATTCCCAGTTCCAGATTTCAAATTAAGGTTACCTTGTATTTAATCTTCAATTTTAAGCCAGGTGGCAACAATTTTACTGTCAAGGTACCTAGGGAGAACACTGATAGGGTGCAGGGAAGTAAAAGTTGTCTACGTAACGAGCCCAATTTTTATTGCATAAACTAATCTTATTGGAGTTAATTTGAAATAACTGATTGAAGTCAAATTCTGTCATTGCATCAGTGTCAATAGCCACAGATACACAAAGCAATGTCTTTGGTTGCCAACATTGACACACTTAGTCAAGAAATAACTAATGGCTAACTTTTCTCTTGTACCTCTAATAATGTTCCTTTAGGCAATGATTATTTTATCCCATCTGCCCTGTCATGAGAATAGGTTTTCAGTGATGTCCAAAGGGGCTCAAAATAACGGCCAGTCAATGGACAATGTCCGGTCAAGATGATGATTTCAATTTGCTGGCCATTTTCACCAATCAAGTACATCCATGGCTTTTAAAACGATAACTGATGACCAGAAAAAATCAATAGCATTTTTGCTTAAAATTTGAACAACTTCTTGATTGACTTGTCGCTATCATATTTTACATTAAAAAGCGATCAATTTAAGAAATTCTAGCCAAAACAGTTAAGAAATGGTGGATCTTTTTATGCCACCCAAACGAAGACAATCTAATGAAATCGCTATTTTCAATATTTTGACTGGTCAGAAATGACACCTGACCGAGCTAAAATCTGTTTGGCCCATCAACATGACCGACAACTGCCCGAAAATTATTTTGTGCTCTGTGTTAACAGGAAGTGTATTAAATGTTAAATGTTGGTTTGTGAAAGCAGCCCCCCCCCCCTCCTCATCTCTATTGGGCCTTGGTAAAGAAAACTCCTGCAAGGAAGCTGTTATGTCTGTTGTAGCTGCTCACTGTTGCAACTTGTTTTGTAGGGTGCCACAGGCAACCCAGGCCCCAGAGGAGACCCTGGTGAGGCTGGACCTATAGGAGAAGCTGGCCCGCCTGGTGGAGGCGTCGGCGCACTATCGGTAAAGTTCTACACAACAAGTGTCTTTTTAAATTAAGGGGAACCCAGAAAAAAAATCTTAACTCCAATCTGTTTGAGCTTGTAATTTTTTAACTGTTCATTGATTGAATTGACTGGTTTAGTATGTTTTATACACAACAGCAAATTGATTTCAGATGCTTATGAACATGTGTATCTTCCCAGTCCATTGGCATATATTGAGGTTTCCCTGTGACAAACAGAAAACAATATTTACTTGGTGCCTTTTTGCATCAAGATTTAAAAAAAAATTGAGCCAAACATTTGAAAGATTTAGTCATCTTCACTTTCTCTTATCTATATGCTTGAATGGTAGTTTAGTTTAAGGAATTCACAGAGTTCAAACTGTGCCCTCAAAGAGAGTCTTCTGTTTAACAAACACCATTCCATGAATCAAATTAAAGTGTTAAGCTTGCTACCCTTAAGAAAAGAAGCTGCAAACAGCTTTGACTCGGGCCATCTTAAATGCAGAGAGCCTTTTGTGTACTTTTGCAAGTTTGGCAATGATTATTTCATCCTAGGCGACCTTCTAAATAAATATTACCAGACGAGCTGTAAACAGATATTCCATGGCGGCGCTGGATCCAGTCACGTACAATATCAAATATTTGAAATCGAGCCTATCCTTATCAGGAGCATCACGACACAAAACTAAAGAACGTGACCAAATTCTTGAATCTGGGCTTCTGCCCAAGTAAAAAGCAAAATCTTGACCAACAAACAAAATTAATTTTGTCAATAAAGCAATTACTTACATATACCGGTAGTTATAAAGAAATGAAAAATGTAGTGTGTTAATGAATGATATTCAATATAATAATTTTCAGGGTGGTGTCAAAGGACCAGATCCTGAAGCACTTGAAGATATCAAGGGAGAAGCTGGTGTTCCGGTGAGACTTTTTCCCACTTGATTTGTGACTACACTTAAAGGGACACTGTCGTGGATTTTACAAGATTTTTGAACCGCCAAAATTTATATTTCTGTCACAGGAAATGTAGAAATAATAGTCCATTTTTATTAAAAATTGCTATATTATAGAGCACGGAAACTGTTAACGAGCATCTTTGGCCGCAGATGGCTCGGATGGAAATGGATTGCAATTTGTAAAATTAAGGCTTAATTTTTCAAATGGTTTCCACACGTCTTAAAAAAAATCGATATTTATAGCCCTGATTTAATTTCTCTTTGCCAATTTAAGGTTATATATTCCTTTAGATGTTCAAAGATGATGTTTTTTGATGGGTTAAGTTGCCTATCACTACTAATTTCAGAACAGTTTAGACTTAAAATCTGTGAAATCCCCATGACATAGCCCCTTTAACAAACAAACAAACAAACAAACAAGCAAGCAGACATACTTGTAACATCATGGGATGCAAAAAAGTCTCTACAGACTCTCTCTAGCAGGAGAAGTCTTGTGCTGTCTTTCAAATTTCATTTCAGGTGAGGTGTATGGACTTTTTTTTGCTGACCTTCTCCAAGTTGTTGTAGGCCTTCCCTGTTGTCATTTTCTTTCTGGTGTCCAGAAGGCAGCATGTCCATTGGTAGCAATGTAATTAATGGTTATGCATTGATATTTACAAGTCTAATGCCTGTTATGTCGAATTTAGGGTGCAAGAGGTGCCCCAGGAAACCCTGGAAAACGTGGACCACCAGTGAGTTCTTTTTTGTTAATGTACATTGGTGTATTTTTTGTCACTCTACACCATTCAAGTACCACAAACACAGCCTTGACAAATTTTAGCAATTCAGTAGTTAGGATGGATTAAAAGGATTAAAAATGAATAACACTATAGCATGCTTTACTATAGGGCTTTCAATAAGTTCCTGTAGCCACTGGAGCTCTGGCCTGGGTATTCTGTTGTGAATTGATGGCGTAAAGGGACTGTGTCACAGATTTTAGCTAAATTTAGGCATGAGAAATAAACATCCAATTCTTTGAAATATAAAAAATAAACTCTTAAAACAGTGAAGGAACATTTCAATAACACACCAAATACAAAAGAAGGTACGGATGGCCAAAAGTGACGAAGATTGGAACGGATTTCGTTATGGGTTTTTGAAATATTGTTGGGCTGAACAGTTTTCAAAGTTAGTCTTGTTTGCTTGAAACTTTAAATTATGAGTGCCTGGGAGACACATTGGGTTGCAATGAGGCTATGGTTTTGTCATTTAGATCCATAGAAGTAATTTCTTTGCAAACATTCAGTTAAATAGCAAGCATTTGGTAAAACTTAATAAGATAAACTTAACTCAGCCGTGACACAGTCCATTTAAGTTCATGCAGTGTCCTGTAAAGGGGAGATGAGTGAGTGCGAAGGGGAGATGAGATGAGTGCCCTAGGGGAGATGAGCGGGGGGAGAAGAAGTGCTGGGGGTGAGGAGGAGGGAGATGCAGGAGGTGAAGGGGAGGGCAAGCGGGCCTGAGGGGAGATGCATGATGCAGTGCCCTGTTAAGGGGAGATGCATTTAAGTTCATGCAGTGCCCTGTTAAGGGGAGATGCAGGGTGCAAAGAAGTAGAACTTTCCAGCTTGCCATTTGGGAAAGGTGTAGCCAGGACACACTAACCCGAAAGTCATTTTCAAATGGAAACTGTGGTGACTGTACTTGGCTGATTTACAAGTGAATAAAATCCACTAGCCCAACTGCAAAATTCACTAGCCCCAGGCTATCAGACATGCACTTTTTGGCTGAAGCAAGTAGGACTTGGCTGAAGCTGAAGAAAACAGCAATCAGAGGATGGGTGCTAGTCGAAAACAAGACGGAAAGATACTTTCAAGATAGATAGTTGCAGTTCCAAACATTTTAAATTTTTATTGTTTTGATATAAACTATGGTATTAATTTCCACGTGTTTTAATCTTGCACTACGTTTTTTTGCACATATTAAACTTCGTGATTATTTTGAAATCGCGAAAATTAGTAAGAACAAGGTAAATAAAATTATGTGTCGTTGTCTGTTAGGGAACGGGTGGCAACCGTGGATCTCCAGGACGTCAAGGAGAACAAGGGCCACAAGTAAGTCCTTATTTAAAGTGCATATGAAGCGAAATTTTTTTTGTGAAATTTTACCCTCCGACTGCAAAGTTTAATCTTCTCAAAAATAAAATTTGGTCGTGATTTTGGCGCTGCAAAAAGCCTTATTTTCTGTTAAAAAATGTCCAGGAGACTGGGGTGAGTTAATGCGCTTGTGACGTATTGTTGTGGACAGCGTTTGTTCACCCTTTGGTCGCTAAGAAGGGTTTCTAAGGCAAAGCAGCATTTTGAGCGACTCCGAAATGAGTGTTTCCTCTGAAAGTTCAAACAACCACGAAGAAATAGATGATGTGGACGAAGAAGAGGAAGATATTGAGAATCTCGTCCACAACAATACGTCATCAGCCCATGTGACTTGATATTTTGACCGCGAGATTTGAAGGACAATTTTGAGGGCAAAATAGCGCAACTTTCAGGCTTTATAAAATTGCGAGTTTTTTGTCGAAATGGTTCAAACTTTGGAATCGTGTCTTAAACATACCGAACTTTCGAAATATACAAAAGTTGATTTCGCTTCATATGCACTTTAAGAAGCTCTAACTATAATAAAGTGAATTTAATGAAAGGTTGTATTTTGCAGACCTGATTTTGAATATGTTTTTAAAACCCAGTGAAAACCATAGCCATTGACAATGGTAAAAGGAGAGCAGGGATGGCACAGTCGTGAGAGCGCTCGCCTTCCACCAATGTGACCCAGGTTCGATTCCTGGACCTGGCGTCAATGTGGGTTGAGTTTGTTGTTGGTTCTCGTCCTTGCTCGAAGGCTTTTTCTTCGAGTTCTCCGGTTTCCTCTCTCCACAAAAAACCAACACTAAACTAAATTTCAATTCGATCTGGAATCAGTAGGATCAAGTAAAGCCACTATGTGGAAGATGCCACTGTAAATAGTGAAGCGCACAAGGTCTAAAAATAAAATGCAAATGATTATAACACCATGAGGCTCAGAAATTATCAGCTTGTTCTGAGAGAAATAGTGGGAATCTAGGCGAGGTTTTAAAAAAGTGTTTTAGGAACACAGGCTGTTTTAGGAAAATTGTGCGCAATTCCGGTTTGTTCGTGTAAGTCTTGTCTGAGTCATGACGTCACTTGCGCACTTCTCTATATTGGTTACAGACTTCTAGGCAACTATTATAGGTCTTCTTATGGCTGCCATCAGTTGAAAGTGTGTGTTGTATCATTTTAGGGAAGGCCTGGACAGCCGGGACCACCTGGATTACCTGGAAAAGATGGTTCTGATGTAAGTAAATAAATTCTAGATTGCGAATGTGAATTAACAGTCTCGATTTACATTTATTTACATTCCAACTTTGTGAATCTTATCTTATATTTTGTTACCTGTGATGATTGAAGCACTTTACAGCTATTTGGCATTTTTGGTGTAAAAAATTTCTTAGATACTCTGTGGTACTGGCTGCAGGCTATAGGAGATGACAAAAGACAATTTTTAAACTTTCTAAAATCCATGTTACTGTCAAAACTTGGGTTTCCAGTGCCATTTTGCACTGGTTATTGTTTTAGTATAATTTTCAGAGGTGGCTATCAAGAACTGCAAAATTCAGACTAGAAAACACAAAAATAACAGACACAAGTGCTCGCTTGCAAACGTGTAAACCAGTTTAATTCATTGAGTGGATCCAAAGTTTAAGCAATAAAACAGGACAATACAAGCACTACGTACGGAAAAGAAAGATGTCTGGTACCTTTGCTTAATCGTTGGTGACTTCTGAACAATTGTGTGAATCCTCTTGAAATGAGCAGCTCCCGTCAGAAGAGAACTGAATCACGTTTGGACAATCAATTGACTGAGTTTCTCATGGCTGCGTGCAATCTCCAAAACCACAGTGTTTACGATCAATTCTAGTGCCTTGAGAACCTTCTCTTGAAAATATTTTAAATTTTTTTATAAACGAACTCATTTTACTCTGATGAAGGTGGACAGAGGCCACCAAAAATTTAGTGTTTTAAAGGTAAGATTGGATGAATCATTCTAGTAAAATCCTGCTCAATCTTGAGGATTATCATCTGATTTTAGCCAACTTGGCCTACTGCCTGCAGGGTTCAAAATAGCAGCCGGCTGTCGGCGGTAGCGGGTTTGAGTTCGGTTTTTTCGAAGAAATATAAATTTTTTTGATTTTTGTAGTAAATTTTTTAATAATTTTTTTTTTTTCCCCTGCCTCATGATCGGCTAAGTATCAAGCGATATTCAGCGTGATTTAGCAGGGTAATTGTTAACTCTCACATGAAACATGGCTCTCAGACAAAGTGTTGTTTATGTCATAGGGAGAAGTTGGCGAGGCAGGATTGAGAGGACCAGCTGGTGCCCAGGGACCCCCGGCAAGTATTTTTTAATTGTAACAACTTCAGTCTTATCGGATGATACATGTCAGGTACAATCAATCAATCAATCAATCGATCGATCAATCAATCAATCAATCAATCAATCAATCAATCAATCACAGGTACAGCAGGGTTCCAGATAAGTTTTTAGAATTCCCACAGCTCCCACCAAATCATAAGAGTTTTCTATCAATCTGTTGCCCTTATATTTAGCTTGTCAGGTTTTGACCTGTCCCACCTTCTTTATCTGGAGCACTGGATCAGGCTGAGAATTTGCCACGATTTTAAAAAACTGCAGTAATATGCGGCAAAAAAGTTGCACATGGTGATGGATTCGTTCACAGTAGGGTAAATTACCCGTTGCCTGTGATTGAGGAAAACGTCCGTCTCAACTTGGAACCAAAACAATGTTATTGTTTTTTCACACCACTGCATGAACATAACTAAACTGAATTGGTTGTTTCAATTTTTCAGGGTCCAGCCGGTAATCCTGGCTTAGCAGGAGAAGCAGGATTCAAAGGAGATAGGGTATGACCAATGCTCTGATTTATTTTTTATTTAAGAAGCTGGATCACTGTATTTAAACCAATTATTTTTATTTTCACTAATTTAAAACTTCAAATTGGCAGAGCAAGTCTTTAATTGGGAAAATCACAATCCATACATCAAACAAATCAAACAACGATCACTTCTGAGCATTATAATTGACACCATACAAACTGAGATAAACTTGAAAAAAGAAAAAAACTCAGGATGAGGGTTTAAAAGTTAACCCTTATGCTATTCATTTGAATCCTGGCCAATTTTGCCCATCCATTTGTACTTAAAATTCCTTGTTTTATTCAGGGAATTTTGTTTAATTAAGGTTGCTTGTTTTTTGGTTAATGAGGCTAGTTTTGATAGTGATGTTGTTATGATCAATAAAAATTGCTTTCTGCAAAAGAAGAAATATTCAGGCAAATGTTAAAATTGTGTACCAGTGTTTCTGGTCAGTGAAATGTTGGTGAAAAGTCAGGGGATTTTCATAGGGGGCAACCATAAGGTACAAAAATTTGCAATTGACAGGAAACAAATTTCAAACAAGGTTAAGTTCTGTGATCTTGGAATTTGATTTCACTCATCTGTGTAAACATGCTGGAATTTGAATTGCAAGTGAATCAGAACTTTTCATTTTAAATTTATTTAACCTAGCATTTGTTAAATCTCAACAAGTGAATTGATTCTGCTTTGAACAGGGAGAAATAGGAGCAAAAGGAAACAAGGGAAATCAAGGAGTTCCTGGTGCAAGGGTAGGAACTTTAATTTGTTATTTTGTCTGATCATCATTGTCATCATCATCATCATTGTCATCATCATCATCATCATCATCATCATCATTATCGTCATTGTCATCATCATCATCATCATATTGTCATCATCATCGTCATCAACAACAACAACAACTTTAATTAAGTGTCAAAATCTTCTGATTTGTGCCCAATGAGGCCTACAAAATGGAGACAATATTTTTATTATTTACTACAAACTTGATGATTTCGACATTGCTGATCCTAGCAGTATACAGGACGCGTGTCACTTATCAACCTAGTAAATGGCCCAGCTCACCACGAGTCTCTCGTAGCTCAGTTGGTTAGAGCGCCCAACCGGTATCTGGGAGGCCATGGGTTCGATTCCCGTCGGGGACCCCAAATTTTTCTTTGTCCCATGCTTGTGTCTTGTTGAACACTTCATCTTCATTATGGTACAGATCAACCGACAAGCTGATAAAGAATTCCTTTTTAGATTCTGATATCCATGATGAGCAAATTATGCTTTGGGAACTCCTTAAAATAGAAATGAGAATTGGGCTAATCTGGACTTCATTCATGGTCAATGAATACGTCTTATTAATCAAGCATGAGGGGGGGGGGGGCTGTACTGCTCAGGGAGAGTATCCACCCAAAGGTCTTACTGTATGTGCAAAGACTACACAGAAACCTAGGGCTGATATTCTCCCAGAACGGTCCTGAGCAAGCTTTCACAACTGAGCAAGATTTTTATTGATGAAGTATAAAAAGAATGGGATTCTGGCTGAGGACCTGCTAGGTGATTTGGTCAGAAAGAATTTATTCCTTAATGTTGGTTTACAAACTAATAAAAAAGTTCTTTTCCTGTGTGTCAAGTTAAATCATAGTTAATGGAGGGAAATGGTTAGGAATCCCGACAAAGTTCTTTGTTGTATGTTTTTGTTCGCTATTTTGGGGGTTGACCCTGCACAAAACTTGACAAAATACAATAGGTGGTTACTATGTTCATGTAACTAACCAATAAAAACATTGCGATTACGTAATTCATGCATAGTGTATGAGCGCAAAACAAAAGATGTGCAGGGTCGTGGACCTTCCAACATAAATCTTGGCCTCTTTGTTTGCTCCTTTGATGTTTGCCGGGCTTCCTAACCATTTCCCTATATTAACTATGGTTAAATTAATATTTATTTTACTTCTGCAAGCCATTACAATGCACTAATTCACATGGAGTGTATAAGTATAGGAACAACAACCGGTCCCATACTTAGAAAATATTAAACCATCCTCGTTCCCAGGGTTTCTACCTGCTGCCCCCTCTGGCTATAAAGCAATCTCAATTTTTTTGGCCCTCTGACTACCTCAATCCTGTAATAATAACTACTTGATTGATTGTAGTCAATTTTGTATGATAAGAGGTGCAGAAAGTAATTAAAATTATTAATTTTGTGATTCTTTTTTCAGGGTAGCCCTGGTGATCCTGGAAAACCTGGCTACGATGGAAATCCTGTAAGTATTATGATCAAATGTACTGTTTACTGTATTTACTCGAATAAGCGCTGCCCGCAAATGCCTATGTGGTGCTTATTCGAGGAATTCTGCACAACAAAGCAACTCTAAAACAAACTTGGATGTTTCTCTCCATCAAAAGCGATGTTTTGTAGTTCTCGCCCAAGGTTTTACTGCTCGCACAATAGTTTTTCTATCCAAAATTCTTACAATACGTAGTTTTGCAAATGTTGTGAAGGCCAGGACAGCTAGCGCCACTTCTCTCTTCAGCAAGAGACGATTCTGACAATCAAAAGATGCTGTTTTAATTTACTGTCAAAGATAAGCGCCGCCCTCAAATAAGTGCCGGTGCAAAAAATTTAATAAGTGCCACAGCACTTATTTGAATAAATATAGTACAGACCCCCCCCCCGAACGTGCCCCAAAGACAGGAGAGAGGACCCGCGACCAATCCCAAAAATGAGAAATGCCGGCCGACGCCCCCACCCCCTACGCCCAGACGGTGACTCGCCCCCCCCCCCCCCGCCGGCGGGGCGACCCCGCCTGAGTGGGGCCCACGTATGTACAAAATAATAAGAATATTGGGAAAATGAGGAAAATGTCCCCCATGTTTATAACATCAAGCTTTTGCAGGATTTTTAACCAGAATCATTTGACTTTGTTGTGGTTTTAGGGCGAAGCTGGATTGGTTGGTGATCAAGGAAAGACGGGCAAACCAGGACCACAGGGTCAGCGAGGCCCTGAAGGATCACCAGGACCACAGGGAGCCGCGGTACAATAGCCTTGCGCATTTGTTACTTAGTATGCATGTGTCAAAAGCTTAGTAATACACCCAGGAGCTGTACTCAGGATTTCAAGTGACGGGGATGATCGCATGGGGGCAAAAATCAAGACCCAAAAAATCCCTTAGGCTTCCAACAAAACCCAAAAATCAACCCCCCCCCCCCCCCCCCAAAAAAAAAAAAAAAAAAAAAAAAAACTTAGCCGAATTTCTGACCAATTTAATTTTTCAGAAAGGGGGAAAGATCTGAAGATATAACACAAAGAAAAACATTAGAAACACGTTCAGTTTTTGCTCTTTATTCACAGAACTATGCAGCAAAGGCACTACGACAAATCTTTAGATTGTTTTTTAATACCCCCCAAATAAATCCTTACTTAAATCAAGCCACCAAATAAAATACTTGCCAAATTTTCCTACCCAAAAAACCCCGGAATCAAAAATTTCAAACCCCAAACAATCCTTAGATCATCCCTGTCACTTGAAATCCTGAGAACCGCCCTGCGGGGCTGCAAATAACAGTCGGTCATCGGACATTGGCCAACCAAAAATTGCTCATATCCGATGAAATCCCAAGTGTGGTCAAACAGATGTCTGGACATTTTTTTTTATTGTTAATATTTTACGGCAACAATAAATAAAATTCAACCTTTTGTTTTTGGTGATATTTGACCAAAATTTGGTTTTGTCTGACCAAGATGGTGTCTCAGTAGGACATATGTCCTTTCAAGTGAAAAAATTATTTGCCGCCCTGCCCCTGGGGTAATACAAAATACAGTACAGTGGTGATTTACTCATTTGCAAAGGCCTTCTTGTCAAGAACAGTCTATGACATTTAAGGTAGAGTTACAGTGGTCTTGTGGTTGATGAGTTAGATTCTGGATCAATTGAATGTATATGGTCCAGACTCTAGCACGGACTCAACTGGCCGAGATAATTGTGTTGTGTGGCAAGACGCTCTCACAGTGCCTCTCTCCACACAGGTGTATAAATAGTTACCCACTAATTAAATTCTGGGGGGTGACCTTACCATACACTATCCTTCCATTCAGAAAGGAGTACAAATACTCCTAGTCACTTAAGATGGCCGAATACAGTTTTTAGGTGGCTCAAAGGCGCGTGCTACGATTTTCTGCTTGACGTCAATATTGCTCGTGCGAGCTAAAATTGCACTAGCAACTCTGAACAGATTTGAAAAGAAATTCCAGCACTTTTACCCCGCTTGTCCAAATTTGTATACGAGAGAAAACTTCAAAATACTTTCAGATATTAAGTCCTTAAACCTGAGACGGAAAACAATACGTCAAAAAAGTAGATAAACAACTGACAGAGGAGTTCTAATTTCGTGTTTGATTATCGCTCGCAACACATGGCATCATATTAGCGCGCGCTTGCATGTGCAATTCAATTCTCTTCGGAGATCGTAAAAGGCAGATTTTGATCCAGATTTTCTCGAAAACCTACCGTACAAACTATTGTGAAACTTTCACAATTAATTTAAAGGGGCGAACCACGTCCACAGCCAAATTTTTAAGCGTTGACGTCAGGAAATTGCTTATTGTGATCGCATGATGGGCCCTTTTACTCTGTTAGGGCGATCGAACAGAAATCAAGTTTAACTTAACAAGAAATCGCCACGTAGAATACAAAAGCAAAATACTCCCATGCAGTCAGAATGAAAAACACTACAATGTATAAACGAAAGAGACTAATTTTATAATGTGGTATATATTAGATTTAGTAGACAGAAATGTCTAATTCTTATAATACAGGGCCGCTGTAAACAAGCAGAAACAAGAGACCGTTTGACCTTTCTCGCAGCTTAAAAGCTCACACACTACAATATAACGCAATCTACTGTGTCTACGAAGAAAATGTATTATTAACTTTGTATCCTTGGCCTGTGAATTAATAACTACTGTATTTATTTGAATTCCATCAGATCCTAGCTATGCTATTTAGACAATCACCAACATTGCTTCTTAGATTTAAAAAAAGAACACTGCAATTGGATAACAGTTTTTATCACGGACAAGGTGTCAGCTACTTTTATTTATTTTGAGTTTTTGACAAATTTCCTCAAAATTATGTTAGACCCTTTGTGAAACGTCATCGCTTCTGCATGCACTGCATGCCGTTTATTAAAAATCGGCAAAATATCACATTTTTCTATTTTGTAAAAAAACTGTCTTACAGATTTTTATATTATTTTGCATAAATGTTTTATCAAAGCCATTTTCTAATTGCTGAAATTTTGAGGTAGGGTCATACGGGTAGATTTTGAGAAAAACACCATTTCAACTACTAGTGCCCGTCCCCTCTGAAGCACTCGGCTGTTCATTTTAGCTGTTTATTAGCATTTTTATTATCCAAATGTCACATATGATGGTTATAAGATGTAACGAACAGTAATACGAGAAGGATAAAACATTTCTGGAGATTGTACAAGGACTGATTTTCCCTCTCAAAACTGTACTAAGCCACCTTAAAGCTACAGAAAACAGAGCTAAGTGCAGGCTGCATGGGTCACTAGGCTTGAGCATGGATGCAAATAATGCCTCTTTTATGAATACAAAGTAACAGGAAAACTTGTTTGCCAGGGTTCAAGGGGTCAGACCGGAAATCCTGGACCACCTGGTATTGCTGGAGCAAAGGGTGACCGCGGCGAAATAGGATTACAGGGTACGACCGGTGAGGCTGGCGAACCAGGAGCTTCAGGAGAACCAGGTGAAAAAGGCGAGAATGGAAGAGATGGCACGCCAGGAAGAAGTGGTGCACCAGGAGAGAAAGGAACACTGGTATGCCATTTGACTTGTACTATTGAACAATACATTCACCTGTATACTGTTTTTGACATTCTTGCAAGATTAAATTCAATTTTTCTCCAGTTTAACCCTTTCAGTGCTTAATTTCTCAAAAAACACATGTTTTTTTTACCGTCAAACTGAAATTTTAGTACTACGATCCTGAATTTCCCTAAACTTTGCTTAAAAAGCACTTTTCCACAATGCAGCAAGAATTTGATTAAGATTCTATGAAAAACTGTACAAAATTGTACTTTGGAGTATGCGTATAAGTCAAAATTTGGACTTCTTCTTCTTTTTTTTCGAAATCGTTCCCATTTCCCCCCTTTTTTTCGTTTTTCTCAGCTTCGTTATTTCCACTCCTTTTTACTCTTCACGTCCTTCCTTAAGGCCAAAAAAGTTTTGATTTAAACATTTGTAAACCCTGAAAAGAGGACCTTGATCTAGTACAGGTGTTTTGGCCTGTTTAAGCACCCATTTTGCACCAAAAACTGATTGACTTTTTCTCGATTAGATCTGTCAGGATGCAACTGATACGCAAAATGAATAATCCTGTGAAAAGGTCAAACCTAGCTCTATCAGATGCTTTTCACCAAAATCTGCTGACATTCAAATTAATGACATCACAAGTGGTTCATTGACTGCTCCTCCAAATGTCGACAAAAGTCGACTTTATCACTGAAAGTGTTAAACTTACCGGTAACAAAAAACACTGCCACAATTCCAAGAAAAGCCTCTTGCTGTAACTGCTTACACCACACTCAAGGATCTGGGCATCCTTGGGATGGATGATATGTTCCATTGACTCAGCATGCTGTTTAATTGCCGGTTGGCTGTTGCTCGCACAGACTCAATAATGCTCAGCTCTGCACAAGGATCACGAGCGCTTGCTTTTCATTGTATATTCCTTGAATATATTAAAGATATATTTTATTAACTTTTTCATTCGTTTGTTCTAGGGTCTCCAAGGACCATCAGGCCCCCCAGGCCAGGCTGGAGCTCCTGGAACTTCTGTAAGCACTGATTTCCAGATTCTTATGCTTTGCATAATTTTTGTGCGAGTGATAAATGTCTTACTGATAAGATAACTGCTCTCTGAGTATACAACTAAGGGTTTGTACATATATGTACCCAGAAACCCTTAGGCTATGAGTTTAAAAATAAAAAAAGTAATACGGTTTACCGGATGTTTTCTTCTTTCTCGACAGGGTGTACCTGGTGCTCAAGGAAGATCAGGTGCTCCTGGAGACAGGGTAAGTGCTAAATAAATATGAGTGTTAAGCCAGAAGTTTGTCTGGGCGCCCTGTGGCTGTCCATGTAGAAACAAAACAAGTCCTTCAAGAATTAGAGCAATCAACAGTTCTGAAACAGCTGAAGAAACACTCAAAATAATAATTGACTAGGGGGGAACAACAATAAACCAAAACCGACTGGCATTCAGACCTACATGTAAGGGAGCATACCCTTAGGTCCTCTGGTGGTGTCAGGCTAGAGCCCGTGGAATGGGTCCTTTGAACCCCAAACTTTCTTCTTTTCCAAAATGTCTGGCTAGTTTCTTTTAAATACCAGTACATAACAAAACCCTAACCCATGAAGTTTGAACTGATGTGTACCTGCAAACTGTTTGGGCAACCTGGTAAAATGCATAGAGGCTACACTGTATATGCTGTGATGGACTAACATTCCACTGTTACTCTGCCTGGGCACAAATCAGAGTGGGAAAAAGGAAAAAAGCTAAACGATTCTAACATGTGCCTTACTGTTCTCACTGAAGTTGTGGTCAGTAAAATTAATTTACTCTTCAACAGGGACGACCTGGCCCTACTGGATTACAAGGACAGAAGGGAGAAAAAGGTTCTCAGGTAATTAGCATTTAAAATTATAGACTGAACTTAATTATATACCGAAATCTTTGTTTTTAATCTCTTAGTCCCTTAACATAATCAAGAGCCTAAAAATATGTTATCTGAAGGTTTTTGCTCTGATGAAAGTGCTGGAGCAATATAAGATATATGCTTGGTTACTAGCTTCTGAAAGATCATTTATTTGTAATGAATGTTTGGCATAAAAAAGCTGTTCAAAAGTATAGATCCTTGTTGTATAGATCCTTGTAGACTACTTTTTAAAAGCTAATGTGATTGTTAAGACAGTTTCCACAGAAAATTTAAACAATATAGTGGCAACAAATAAAGTTACCAAAAAACCCTCAGAGCATAATGACATTTAACAGCTATTCAGAAGAAATTCCCGAGACCTTAACTCTCAACCTGACCCTGCGAGAGACAATTGAATCTGAAGTTATTAATAAGTAAACTTAAATTGGACATTTCAAGTCAATTCAAAACTCACTGAGACTAAGGGACTGATCACTAAGGGAAAAAATTCAGTGAGATATTTCAAGTAATACTTAAAATGTTCCTGTACTATGCATAGTTTTTCAATTGGTAATTAATTTTTGTACTTATTGCTCGAACTTTGACTGTGGAATCCATCTCAATGTGTTTATTAATGAGTAAAAAACCAAGCATGTGACTAACAAAGTGATAATGTAAGTTTTGATATTGGAACTTTCATGTGGAAATGATTATTTTTTTGTTATAATTTTAGGGTTCACCTGGCCAACCTGGACCCTCTGGACCAACTGGACGCAGCGGAAAACGGGTAAAAACATCACACATGTATTTAGAAACATTCAAAATGGCTAAAGTATTGTATAAACTGTTTTGAGTATCTACCATAAAATTCCATTAACTCAGCAATGTTCCCTTAAACACTACTCAACTTGTAGAAAGCATGGTGGCCCTAATGATAAGTTAAGTCCACTGGACTTTGAATTGAGTGGTCTTGGTTTGAGCACTGGCTTGTGCTACTGTGTTGTGTGTGTGACAAGAAACTTATATGGGTATCTTGAAGGGCTCTTTAATGGAGCATGAGGTCTGGTTTCCAGAATGTGACAGTTTGAAACCTTCCTGATCATCTATTTGGTAGTTAAGAATAACCCCCCCCCCCCCCCCGCCCTTAAAACTCGCACTGTTCTCCCTTTTACCCAGGTGTATAAGTGGGTACTGGTACAACCCAGTAATGGACCAGCCTCCCATCAAGAGGAATTGGAAATACTCCTAGTGGCTTAATGCTACTGCAGAAACTGGCCAGGGATAATCTCTGGCCCGATGGGCCACAAGACTCAAATACAGATTTTACAGTCTTGCTACTACACTTACAGTAGGATAAATGTTTAACACTGGTAAATAATTATTTCATAGGGCTCGACAGGAGCAGATGGACCACCTGGCCCAACTGGTGCAATTGGAGCGCAGGTGAATAAAATTTGCACAAAATAGCTGGTTCAGTAGGACCATAGGGGGAGTAGTTCTAGAGTATATTCTCTATAGGCAGGTTTTCATTGGGCATAAGTACTGACACAGCCACAAGGATAAGTGGAGAGTTTAATATTTGTAATTCAGCCGCTCGGGCAGCTCTATTGAGTTTGCTAATAAAATCTATCTACCTGTCTGTCTGTCTGTCTGTCTATGGATCTATCATAGGAAGAACCATTACAGACATAATCATTCCTCTTATACTTTCCTTTACTAGTGATAAGCATAAGCACAAGAAGAACAAACAAATTTTGATTTCTTGCTTATTAATTTTGTAGTGAGGACAGTTTAAGAAGAATGAGCGTGTCATTTCATCTTATGCACTTATGTTTGTACTAGTGCTTGTACTTATATTCCTAGTTGCTGCAGGATTTTGATATTGATGGAATGAACTTGTATAGGCCTTATCATCTTGCTTGATAATTTTTTTTGTGCTTTTTAGGGACCTCCTGGTCTGCGTGGTGCACCTGGTGCAGACGGCCAGCCTGGTCGAAAGGTAACTGTTCCACAGAAAGCTTTCAGTTAGAAATCCCCAAGGTTCCCCTCTGTTAATAGAAGCGCAGTAACACCTGTGTTTGTTGGAGACCACAAGGTTGTAATGATGTCCACCATGTTGAATGCTGCATGTTTTCTCCTCGGAAAATTAAGGTGTTGTAAGTTCTCAAGGACTGAACCGTTTTGCTGACCTTTTGAACTTGGAACGTACAGAACAGTTGTATCTGTGATTTATGATGCTTCTGCTCATTCCACACTAGCCAGAAGTAAATCAGTGTCAAAGTTTAGGGCTAAGGAATTGCTTATCCATGAGTTGACCTTGTGTTTTGCATTTATTGTGATGCCCGAAAAGAATTTACAGGTTCTCAAATTAATTTAACCTTGAATAGTTAACTGTTTGGTTCAGTGGACAAAACTTTCCTCATATACCAGGTGATGAAAGCTGTGAGCACTTGAATCAAATCTTGAATTAGCTGCAGGCTAAATTGTTGAATGTGGTTTATAACTAATTTTGGAGGGGATGGGGATTATACAGAACTTAGCTTTAACAACAATATATTAAGAATTTAACTTTAATAATCAAAACGTTAATAACTATTTGTCATTGTTATATGGTGAATTGATAAAATGTTTCTAAGCCTGTTGTGTGAACTTTGCAGGGTGCGTCAGGATCCCCTGGAGAGAATGGATTGAATGGAGCAAAGGGAGATAAGGTGAGATGCAGTGTGGCTTTGAACTTTGAAGGGTTGGTTTAAAACCGTAATTAATCCTTCTCTTTTACATGTGTTTAAATAGAGGATATTACATAGCTGCGGTGGGATACAAATTTTATCTTTGAGATACTATCAGCACAAGAAGACAAAATTTGTATCCCCAAGTGGCCATGTAATGTTCCGTTTATTATATAAATTAAACTTAAGTAGGACTTGAGCCGTGATCCAATGGAAAAATCATTACTTGTCAGCGGCCAACTTCCAAAAACACATGACCTCGACTGGGTTCTACAACTGAGCCTGCAATATGGCCATGTGATTCTGGTCAGCAGATACCTTGATTTGACAGCTGTCAATTGACCATAACATCGATGTCCAATATCGAAGATGTAGGCTGAGTACTGCATGCTGTGTGGATTAAAAATGATATTGTTTTAATCGATTTGCTACCACTTATTATTAAAAACTAGCAATGGTATATTGCAATTCCTGCGTTTTGATTGGTTAACAGGCAATGGTATATGAGCTCATATACCATTGACCACAAGTATGGTAGCCGATACGCGTCAATAAAAACAGTTCGGGAGCTCAAATATTGCAATTCTTTGGGCGTTTTTAATAAATTATTAAATTATAGCCAACGAGTCGCATAGTGCCGAGTTGGCTATCTACCACCTCATATCCAACGCGCGGTCGTGGAATAATTGTTAAGTATACCACTGATTTTATATAGGTAGTAAAACTTAATTGAACTTTTTTTTTTTTCATTCAGGGATCTGCTGGAGACCGTGGCCAGCCTGGACGACAAGGTGCTAAGGTAAATAGAAAGTAATGCAAAATTGCAGCCAACTTAAAAATTTGTTTTCTTTTAGTTTGGAGATAACAAAGTGGTAAAGTTAGATTAACTAAATGTTTTTGGTATGACTTTTCATATCTAGGGACCTACTGGTCAGCCGGGAGTATCTGGACGGGATGGCAAAACTGGTGCACCGGTATGTACACTGTGTTTCTGTTTTGTTTAGAAAGACAAGTGGAAGCCGAAGATGTAGAGCAAAGCCAGTAGCAAAAAAGTATTAAATGTACATATATGAGAAATCTTTAGACGTTTCAGATTTTAGTTCTTAGTGTCTCCAATTAGTGCTGATTTGTGCGCTAGAATTTGTATGTGACACTCAAATAAAGGTTCTTGCTTGCCTGCCTGCCTGCCTGCCTACCTACCTACCTACCTACCTACCTACCTACCTACCTACCTACCTACCTACCTACCTACCTACCTACCTACCTACCTACCTACTTACAGTACCTACCAACCTACCTACCAACCAACCAACCAACCAAATGCAACCCACCTACCTACCCACCTACCTACCAACCAACCTACCTACCTAGCTACCTACCAACCTACCTACCTACCTACCTACCTACCTACCAACCTACCTACCTACCTACCTACCTACCTACCTACCTATACCTAACTACTTGCATACTAAAGTATTTTCAAATGATGTTTATTTCAGGGCGACCCAGGAGCTGATGGTAAACCAGGAGCTGCTGGTCCCCAGGTAAGAATCATCAGTGTCTTATTCCATCAATAATCAATCAATACATGAAATTCAACTGGAGAGAAAAACTGAAAACGCTTTATGAGAAAATAATTCTTTAGCTATTACTTGGAGTACTTTTAGCTTAAGATGATCGTATGTTGATGTTGATACCTCAACAACAACAGTTTATTTGTACCAAAAAGAAAAGAAGCAAATTACTTATAACAAAAGGTTATAATCATTCTGCTAATCTTTTTTGGAACATTTCCAAGACCTCATGGAAAATTGCTAAAAACATGTCCAAGTATTTTAACCCTTTCACTCCCATGGGAAATACCACATTTTTGTAAAACGGTAACTATAGACCCAAAGACCACATACAATACAACCCTCCAAGTTTATTTTTTTCCTTAGTGGCCATATGGCCACCGACTGCTCAAGTTTGGTCGCCAGTGAAAAATTTTAGTTGCTAAATTAAGCTCAGGCTTTTAATCTTTCTTCTCAATTTGAGTCGCCAGTCTGGCGACTTCCGTTCCAATTAAGTCGCCAGCTCCAAAATTTTAGTCGCCATGGCGACTAAAATGGTCTTAACTTGGAGGGTTGCAATATACCATTTGAAGACCGGAGGGAAAGAACGGCCCCTGGACTTTCTGGCTAAATCGAACATCATCGAAACAGCTCCAAATTGCGCATGCAGGTTTGTTTACGTGTGCTTAACACTGTCCTGTGTTTCATTTCACTGGTCTTTGTTTCGTTTTTGGAAAATTACACATGCAAAAAGACAAGGTTTTTGCTCGCGCGGCATCTTTTGTCTTTTCTTTTACAAACGATAAACAAAGGAAACCTTTTGTTTCTCAAAACGATGAAGTCAGCTAAATTTTTAGGGTTACAGTCCTAGCCCTAACGCAAAAGGTAACCCCAAGGCCTTAGGGTCGGGGTTAGAGTTTCAGATTAGGGTTACAGACTTAGCCCTAACGCAAAAGCCTAGCCCTTACGCAAAAAAAAAAAAGCTTAACACTAACCCCAAGGGATTAGGGTTAAGCCGTTTCAAGTTAAGTTTAGGATCAGAGTCAGCCTCAACCTTTAGATCGCGCTTTTAATGCAGTAAGCTTTCACGCCAGTTTGCTTGAAGCTAGCTTTTTCTGCAGTCTGCTTGCGGTTAGCTAAATTTTGTTGTTTCGGGCAAGACTATTTTACTCTGTTACCGTTAGCTGTAATTTGCCGAGGTGAAAGTGAAATAAAGACTGATTGTTGATTGAATACGTTTGCTCGTGTTGTCACATTATACTAGTTTTGCTTTCAGTTGAGTGCCGCCGGCTTGCTCTCACTTCTATCTCCACTCCTTACATCATCACACATCTACAAAATCCCGCGAAAACAAGATAAACTTCTGAGGTTTTCGTTCGTACGAATCGATAGATTGATTGATGAATATTTAATGAGGCACAGAAAAAATTTTGCGAAGGGAACGTGCCCTGCGAAACATCTAAAGAATTTTTTAAAGTCTAAAACCAGTTCGCTTCTCGGCAACTTTGTCGCTGCAGCACCCAAGGGGACACTGCTAAACTCACGCTGACATAGTTCCCGACAAGAGATCTGTCTTTTTAGACTTTATTTTATACCACTTGGTTCCACCGGCCTTTGTCGAACAACTTTTCTCTTGAGCGCTAAACAGCACTATTGTACAAAACAAAGGCCGAACATCTCTCATTTCTTCGAGAAATGCTGTGAGACTTACGGGTTTTCAGACTTAATGATGTCCTTCAACCGCCAAGTGGACGCACTTGCACTCAAACGAACCAGTAGTTTATTTTGTCAAGCAATGCGCCATTTTTGTTCTCTGTACTTGAATCCCTAACATGTGACTTAAGACGTCACAATAGAATAGCGAGTCCCAGTCCCTCGCTGCTACTGCCTGCGAGCAAATTTAATAATGGCGGCCAGTCTGCAAAGTTGGTTTGTGAAACGCTGTTTTTACATCCCGGACGACTGTAATAAAGTTCGTCGAGGCAAGATTTGCACACGCAATGCGTGGAAAAATGTCTAGTGCTGGATTACTGTGGACAATGTAAGCTACAAAATCTTTTCTTTTTTGCATATGTTATTTTTCGAAAACGAACCAAAGACAAGCGAAATGAAACAAAGGACAGTGTTAAGCACACGTAAACAAACCTGCATGCGCAATTTGGAGCTGTTTTGATGATGTTCGATTTAGCCAGAAAGTCCAGGGGCCATTCTTTCCCTCCGGTCCTCATTTGAAAGGTATTGTTTCTGGTATGTCATAAATCATACTAACAGACCCAGAGGAAGTCACTGTTTTAATTCAAAAGGTGACAAAACCAAAAAAATAAAACATTAAAAAATATCTCATTCCGCCTATATTTTGGGTATACCCCTAAACTATAGCTTATTTTGCAGCTCTTAATGTGTGGGTTGTTGTCAGATATTTACTTGATTTTAAAATTGAAAGAGGAAAAAGTTGCAAAAGTTATAGGGGTGGTTAATCAGTTCTCATATGCTAGGGGGTATGATTTTATGCTTTAAAAAGACAGATCTGGTCAAGACCATTTTCCTGTCCAAATTTCATACAAATTGACCAAATATTGAGCATGTAATGGCATCTTGTGCCATATGGCACTCTTGGGAGTGAGAGGGTTAAAGTTGTCATCTCCTTGGACATTCCTGAAAAATTCTCCAAAGGCTTGTGTGTCTAAAGATACTAAACCCATTTAGCCTGCGAGCAGGCTCTCTATTCGGGGGCAATGTGAATCTCTCTTCAAGCCCCCAAGGGTATATCTCTCTAGCTTTCAGCGCTGAAGGCACAACTCTGCGAGTGCCGAAGGTGCCAGCGAGTGAAAAATGAGAGCCTGCACGCAAGTTATTGAATTTCAATGGTGTGTGTGCAGGCTCTCTATTTTGCTCGCGCAGGAGCTCACTTCCCTCGCCAAAACTTGCGCCTTCGGCACTTGTGGGATCGCGCATTTGATGGTCAAAGAGAGATCACGTTGTGCTGAAATGAGAGCCTCTGTATTAAATAGAATTGTCATTGAATACTGCCTGGCATTAAATAGAAATGTGGAGCTGTCATTTGTTAGAATTGATGTGATAATAATTACTGTGTATTTTCTGTACTATTAGGGAGCACCTGGAAACCCTGGACCTAGTGGATTGACTGGAGCAAAAGGAGCAATCGTAAGTAGATAAACTGTTTTACTCTGACCACAAATAAGTAATGGTTATAAGCCAAGTGGAAAGCTTTTCGGTCTGTAGTTAACAAAGTGATAATTGGATGACTGCAAGGCAGGAGTCTCACAAATTATATAGTGAGAATAATTATGCTGACATGATTGGACAACATGGTAATAGAACCAAGCGTAATCCTTAATGGTCTGTAATTAAAGAAGGTGTAAATGAAAATAGATGAAGGCAGGAAATCAATTTATTAATTGTGAAAATTGTTTATGCTACCTTGATTGGAAGTCGCAGGGTACTGTTCCCAATTAAACATAACTGTTCTAAAAGGAGGACAACAGAATTTGTTTTGAGGATGCATCAGAAAGGGAATTCATTTAAGAGCAAGTGCTTCACTGCAAAATATGCAAATGATGCATATTAATTTTTCCAATCACATGTGCATTATGTACATGTGTACTGTGTTACTGGTGCTCAAATCGGGCATGCTTCTAACCAATCATTAAAAAATTTTGTTTTCTGTACTACATGATAACCTTGGGAGGCATTATGGCTTAATGGTTAGCATACTGGACTCTGGATCGAGTGATCTGGGTTCAAGCCCTGGCCAGGGTCACTGCATTGTGTTCTTGGGCAAGACACTTAAACTTACAGAGTCTCTCTCCACCCAGGGCCCAGTTGTTCAAAGGGCAGATAGTGCTATCCACTGCATAAATCGCTATCAGGTGGATAGCGTAGTATGGTTTGTTAGCATTTATCCACTGGATAGCAATTTATCCTGTGGATAGTGCTATCTGCCCTTCGAACAACTGGGCCCAGGTGTATAAATGGGTACTGGAGAATATTTATGTTGGGGGATAATCCTGCGATGGGCTAGCATCCCATCCAGGAAGGAGTAGAATACTCTTAGTTGCTTAATGTTATGGGAAGCGGGATAGGCTCTGGCCTGATGAGACTCTAGAGCCAAGCACAGTCTTTTACATTTTACCTTACATGATAACCACTGAATTGTCAATGGCACTACCCCTGGTAATGCTGCAAATTTATTTTTCAGGGAGAGACTGGTGCTGATGGTGAAACTGGACCTCCTGGGGTGCAAGGAGCAAAGGTAAAGAATTAAAGAAGCTATGTCATGTTATTGCAAGTCATTTTTTGTTTGGCGGAAATTTCTTTCAAATGGAGGGAACCCTCAAATAGAAGTATTCTCATGTGGAAAACACAAGAAGTAATAGCCACCTGGTTTGGATTTGGAGTTGGAATTCTTCACCATGTCATGTTTATTTGCAGTGTCTGATTCAGTGTACAGTTAACTCCCACCATGTGGACACCTCACTATTACAGGCACCCCATTGTTACAAACTGAAGTTAGAGTCCTGGCAAATAGGAACTTCTAAAAACTCCCACTAGGTGCAGGGGCATAATGGTTAGTGCGCTGGACTCAAGATCGAGTGGTCCAGGTTCAAGACCTGGCCGGGGTCACTGTGTTTTGTTCTTGGGCAAGACACTTTTCTCTCACAGTGCCTCTCCCCATCCAGGTGTATAAATGGTACCTGCAATTTAATGTCGGGGGTAACCCTTCGATGGATTAGCATCCCATCCAGGGAGGGGGGGAGTAGAAATACTCCTTGTCGCTTCATGCTACAGAAACCGGGATAAGCTCTGGCCTGTATGGGTCACTTGGCTTGACGCAGACTTTTTTTTTAGGTGTCCCTTATAGAAAGAGTTGACTGACGTGTATGTTTGCATTGACCATAAGAAGCTCTGT
Organism: Oculina patagonica; assembly: GCF_052425735.1. Taxonomy (NCBI): domain Eukaryota; kingdom Metazoa; phylum Cnidaria; class Anthozoa; order Scleractinia; family Oculinidae; genus Oculina; species Oculina patagonica. The sequence goes on from NC_135764.1 coordinate 1,302,646, forward strand.
TAGGAAGTGACCAGTTTATTATATATTCATTAATATATTTTAAAAATAATCCTTGATATATGATCAACACGGATCTGTTGACTTGTGAACTCCAAGAAAGTGTCTGTTTTGTATTGAGTCCTTTGAAGGTGGTCTCTTGATACAGGTGGTAGTATCCTTCTTTTCCAATTTGTGAGATTGACCACTGGGTCTCTGTCATTTTGTTTTTCTTTAGGGTGAGACTGGAGCTCCTGGAAGGCGTGGACTTACTGGAATCCCAGGAAAACAGGTCTGTCTAATAACCATGGTGCAGCATAAAATACCTTGCAAGTGATTCAATAATAATAACTACGATGGCTCAACTAACCAGCATGGCTTGTTTAGTAATTAATAACTAGACAACGAGCCCCATTTTTCTGTGCATGAATGGTTCATGACTGAGGTGCAGCCAAGGTAACTGCCACTCAAAGGAAATTAACCAATTTGTCTAATTGTTTTAGTAGCTAATATAAAAGGTTACAGTCAGAAACTGAAAATATTATGTTTTTTAAGCCAAAATTCAGGAGTTGTTTCAGCATTCATGGGGAATTTACGTGTTTATGTTTTGTCAGAACATGATTGAGTGTCCATCAATTTCTTGTAGAAAAATCAAGTTCATAAACTGATTGTAAAATGAAATCTACCTTAAGGTCTTGACGAAACACTGTTTTAGTATTTTGTTTTTAGAAATCTTTGGTACATTATACTTAACTTTAAGGGCATCTTCTTAGATATGCTATGATTGTTTTTGTGACACAGGGAAGGCAGGGTGAGAGAGGTGAGAGGGGAGCGACTGGATCACAGGGACCTCAGGTATGTGTTTTGCATATTTTGGTTTCACACTGCAAAGCTGTGCTCTAAGAACAATAATTATTGCAGGGTGTCCAACGGCTCTTCTGTAAGAAATCTTGGGTGCCCAACTCTTAAAAGCTTTCATGATAGCAAAGTTATACAAGTCGCCCAAAGGCAATTATAGTAAGTCGCCTCAGCACAGCAATGTCACAGGATCCCCACCCTTAGCGATTGTTAATCCATGTTGCACAGGGAAACTTTCATGTAACTTAGGGTGCTGGATGAGTTGTAGAACATCACTGTCCAAATTCTGTTCGAGTTGTTCCGTGAAACACCTTCACCACACACCTTCACCTCACCGGGATGGTGTGTAGACATAATTGGGGATTGAGCACAAGGAAAACGAAACTACTGAGGGGTTGCAAAGGATATATTTTATTATGGAAAAAGGTTTCAAAAGGATGTTGTTTCTTATTTAGGGATCCCCAGGAAGTCAGGGACCAGCAGGTTTACCTGGAAAATCAGGAGAGACGGTGAGTGCCATCTAATGTGTTGCAACAGAATGTAAATAATTATAAGTTTTTTAAGTGACCAATATCACATCACAATTTTAATTGATCAATTAAAATTGGCAAGTACACTTGAAGCATTCCTGTAGTCTTAAAATCTTGCTTCTGAGAAAATATAAAAGCAACAAAGTACTATCTTTGAAAGCCAATTTATTTAACACTTGCCTTGCTGGTTTGTGGACTAAATCATTTAAGTGTCTTGTCTGCCCAAACGTCCTTTAATCTATTTGTTTTTTTAAAAATCATAAAAAACATCTTTAGGGTGCACCAGGAGAAAGCGGAACAGATGGTACTCCTGGAGCTAGGGTATGTATATGTATTTTTTCACATATTTACATGGAAATAAGTAGATCGGAAGGAAAGGCCGTCCAAAGACCATGTGGTGGCAGACAGTAAAGTAGAAATTGAAGCAGATGGGGAACTCCTGGAGCAACAACTGAGTCACAGCGAAGGACCAGTAGATGCAGAGGGACCACATTGCTGCCCTACATGCCACCCAGTATACAGTGTAGCCTGCATAGCTGGTGGATTAGCATGTCGTGGCAAAAATCGCGAGTGAAGCGCCATTTGCTGTAAACAAAGCACTCGCATTCAGTCGCAAAACCCGCCAGTTACCCAGGCTACACCCGGCATGATAAGCATGAGGGAATGCGCGGACGGGAGTGTGAGAAATAAATAGACTTTATTTGAGATGCTCTTCTTTAAAATATCTTTAGTCTTGCTATTGACTAAGTCAGCTATAACCTTTTTGGCTCCTCCGAGTTTGGAGATGACAGAATACATTTCAGTATGTCCAAGCTGGATTTTAGATTAGTTTTATAGGCAAGGTGTCAGTCAAAGGACTAAAATGGTGAGGGTGTCACCAAATTGTCAGGATTTTGGTGTTAACTTGTCATGTTGGATAAGCCGACCTTGGTAGGACACCTAGGACACCTCTCTTATCTGAACATTAGGAATTGTTACAGTTTATCAATGTGATGTTTTTACCTCGGACACCTCTCTTATCTGAACACGAGGGATTGTTACAGTTTATCAATGTAATTATTTTTTTCTTGTGTTTTAGGGAGAGCGAGGTGCCCCAGGTGAGCGTGGAGCTCATGGCATTATTGTAAGTTTTCTTTTACATACTTGTACCGTTAATTTATTATTGGAGGATAGTTTAATTTTTTAATTGGAGGAAAAATTTTAAAATTTATTGGGAAAATGACAAATATACACATAACTAAAAAAAAACAAAATTTACGAAAAAAAAAAAAAGAGGCTTAAAACTGGACAACTGTATCAGAAAAACAAGCGGTGGCCTTGTATGGATTTTTGAGCCCCCCTGATGGCACAGTGGTGAGAGAGCTTGCCTCCCATTAATGTGTCCCAAGTTCAATTCTTGGACCAGTTGTCATGTGGGTTGAGTTTGTTGTTGGTTCTCGTCCTTGCTTCAAAGGTTTTTTTTTTTTTTTTTTTTTTTTTTTTGGGGGGGGGGGGGGGTTCTCCGGTTTCCTTCCCTCCTAGTTGTGAAGTGGTCTGAATTGCCTTCAGTAACTGAAGCAAATTTCACCTTAAAACTACTAGGCATTTCAGAACTGCACCCATGTCATGTTTTGATAGATTGTAACTGGAGATATTTCTCATTTACTTACAATTTATTTACTATATTTTGGTATTTAGGGTGCCCCTGGAGACCCGGGTGAACCTGGTGCCGCTGGTGCTGACGGCAAACCTGTAAGTCACTTTCGTGTTTATATGGCAAGTTGCCACGGTTGCCTGGTCAGTTGCATGCCGCTTGTCTGAAAGTTTTGTTGGTTCTCAGTTTCAATGCAAGTCATAAGATATTTCCTTTACATTTAAGTTGATGTTCTAGTCTTATGCCATTTTAACTCCTAAGACAAAGTCTCAGCCGGACCCTGTTGATAACCATACTAAAGTACTGAAGGGTTATCCAGGATAAATATTTCATTACTATAACTATTATTATTACTAGTTATTATTATAATTATTATTATTGGCAATCAGCAAGAAGTAAAACAACTGATACTGTGTCTTGTGTTATTGTTTAGGGTGAGAGAGGTCTTCCAGGTCCACCAGGCCCGAGTGGAACCCCTGGTCTTGCCGTAAGTACCATAGAGTCTTCTGTTAAGTTGATATTAAATTTTTTATTAACACGCAAACCCTGAAGTTCAAAACCCAACTAATGTGATTTTGCTGCCATCAATCATAATTATGGCAACAACCAACAGACCGGCCCGCTTAGATGATCGACGGCAGTGAAAACCATACCAGGTTAACCAGTTGATTAAGCAGAGTTTCCATGTTACTGAAAAGCGCAATATAATACTTGATATTGAGTGGACCACTGCGTGGAACAATCTTGTGTGAGGTAGAAGCTTAATGCTTAATTCATTGCTGTGTTCCTTTCTAGGGATTACCAGGACAGCAGGGAAGAGTGGGACCTCCAGGCGCAAAGGGCTCAAAGGTGATATTGTGTCAGTTATTGTAAATCCAGATATAATTTGCAGCATGTACCTAATCGCTGTGTTTCTTGTTCGTTATAAGTGCCTGAAATCTATTACTTGCTGCATACATGTAATTAGTTCATGCTGAATTTTCTTTACTTTTGTATGGACCATGCTAGGGGTGCAACGATACATTTTCTCACAATACGATACACAGGGTTCGTACGTGTCTTGAAAACCCTTGAATTTCAGGAGTTCGATTTCAAGGCCTTGAAACGAAGGTACTTGAAATTGGTTTTCGGTCCTTGAAAGTCCTTGATTTTTTTATTGAATGTCAAAAGGCTTCAAGGCAATGAGAATACTGCCAAAATATAAGCGATTTTTTTAGTTCTTCAGTAAGCACATCAAGCGCACAACAGACTGGAAATCATTGGTTTGAGGGAAATTAATTTCATCAATAAAGTCCTTGAAATTTCCAAGAAGGGTCCTGGAAAGTCCTTGAATTTTTGACCTGAAAAAGTGTACGAACCCTAGATACATGTTTTAATACAAGCGCCACAGTTGGTTACATGATGTGATGCATCATGTGTCAGCTGACAACAAATTGGAACTATGGATGCATTTGTTCGCTATCTTAAATGATCAGAAGCATGCAAAGCGAGGATTGAACTTTCTTGTCCCTTTGTTTAATTAAGTACTCTAAAAGGGTGTGTAATTGCGTAAGGAGTCATAAGGAACAGTAATTTCTTAATTTTGATAAGGAATATTCTATCGTATCATGATATCACAATAATTATGTTGTTTAAACATCTATATTTGTATCATGACAAAACAATTATTGTAATGCAGCCATGTATTTTTGCAGTACTATTTTACCATGCTGGATTCAGGAGAGATTTTTTTTTGTTAAAGAAAATGTTTTGTGAACCTTACTTTTTTAGGGAGATCGAGGATCTGTTGGTGAACGTGGATTAGATGGAAAGGACGGAGAGCCGGTAGGTTTCACAGACACAATATTGTTTTATCTTTTTATTAATTCTTGTTTGTAAATCTTCAAAAAAATTATTTACTCACTTATTCTCCTGCTGTCTCATTTCCACAGGGACAAGATGGAATGGCGGGATCGCCTGGACAATCAGGGCCACCAGGAGAAAAGGTTTGTTTCTTAACTCAATTAAATTTATTTTCTTACATCACAGGCAGACCACCCTATGTGTTCGCAGTTAAATATTTGTTGACAGACAAGACGAACTATAGGAATTTAAAGAGATCTATGGCGGTTATGAATAAAGAACTGAACAATACATATTTACGCCCACGCGTGTGGCATTTTAGCTGCCTTTATGCGCCGTTTAAAGCGTTTTTTCATAGAATCACTGTCAACCAATTGCTAAGCCAACGGTTGAAAGTGATTCAGTGAAATTGTGCTTTCAACGGCACAGAAGGGCAGATAAAACGCCACACACGAGTCAGATCAAGATGAGCGTAAGTATGTATTTTTCAGTTCTTTATTTATAACCGCCACAGACCTCTTTAAATTCTTATAATTCGTCTTGTATGTCAACAAATATTTTGCTGCGAACACAAAGGGTGGTCTGCCTGTGCTTACATAAGGCATTTATCTCCTCATCAGGATACAATCCTGGTTGGGATGTTGGACCAATTGAAAGCAACATATTGCACACAACATTGATCCCACTGGGCCATTGTTTATGATATGTAGCATTCTCACTGTGTATCAATATGGATCAGATCTGGCCAGATGGAATTGCATTCCTAGAATACTGAAAACACGCTTTTGTTTAGTTGTCCAATAGTGTGAAGGGAGGAAGGCTAAGGGCCGATTTACACTGTTTGACTTTTTTGCATGTGACAAGCTTACGACAAGCCGTACGACATGACTTAAGACCATTTACACGCGACAACTCACTCGTAAGCAGGTTGATTTGCACGACACAATTCGTGTCGTAGGCCTGTCATAAGTTTGTCGCATGCGATAAAATCATACTGTGTAAATCGGCCCTAAAGGGCCTTTTGATGGGGTAAGAGAGGATAATATAGACACTGCAAAAATTGCACCAAAATTTGAATAACAATACTTTATACTTCCTTAGCCTTGTGTGGATGTTTTATTGTTAATAGAAAAAGGATTTTTTATTCAACTGCAGATGCCATTTTTTGCAAAGTGTCTACGGCCAAAAGGCAAAAAAATTGTTGATGGTTGTGTCTTGCCTGCCATTGCAAGCAATGTTTCAAGTAGTGGACACAAATGTCTCAATGCAACATTGTAAGTGCAATTTCTTGGGTGGACACAACACAATTTAGCCCGTTACACACAATACTGCTTGCACTATTGCTAACAATGTGTCTGAGCCTTTCTGTTGTTGTAAATTATAGTTTATCGTGATTTATTTGCATCCTAGGGTGAAGATGGTGTACCTGGATCAGATGGTACTCCTGGTAGTCGTGGTGATACTGTAAGTTATTCTTGTACCATAACTATGACATATATCATGATGTAATTCACAGTTTTGAGAGGTGTTGTGAGCTAATGGTTTGCTGGACTCTGGATCGAGCGGTCTGGGTTCAAGCCTTGGCTGGGGCACTATGTTGTGTTCTTGGGCAAGAAACTTTACTCTCATGGTACCTCTTTCCACCCAAGTGTATTAATGGGTACCAGTGAATTCACTGCTGGGGGTAACCCTGCAATGGACTAGCTTCCCATCCAGGGGGCAGTAGAAATACTCCTTGCCACTTAATGCTGCAGAAACTGGGATAAGCTCCAGGCTGAAATCCACCAATAGTGGCCTAGCCTTGCTAAAACGCACTGTATGGGGTCATGAAAATTGTTAAAAAGTGGTGTGGCTACAGACAATTACAGAAGCAAGTGGCCTAAAACTTGAAAACATTGGGCAGATGTGTGCAAGTTTGACAGTGTTACTTGGAAAAAAATCACTTATCAAACTATTGATTACAGTCTGTTCAAATCTTGGAGAATGAATTTATGCTTTTCTTTTGTTTGTTCAAAGGCTATTTTGTTGATCAATGAGTGCACCCTTAATTAGTTTACACAAAAACTTAGAAGACTTTTCATGATGCTGCCCCTCGCAAGTTAGCCTAGTTGACTCACAAGTTAACGTAGTTAAGGAAGAAGTCACGTTGTATGGCTGTTTGTGTTGCAGGGACCTCGTGGTTTACCAGGAACCCCAGGACCACCTGGCAGACCAGGACAAATGGTAGGTAAACTGTTTTGAAAGTATTATCATCATATCCTTTTTCCCAACTGAGAAATGGGGCGCACTTTTGCGAAACAATGTTGAAGACTTTTTCAATCACTAAACAAGTAGCTGGCACTCTTGTGACAATTGCTGTTTCAAGGACAATCAATTTTGTTTGGACGCATTAAAACGCCAGCCTTTTTTTGGCAGGCCAGCACTGGATCAATTTGTTAGTGTGTTTAGCCAGGATCTTAGATTAGCAAAACAGGGGAGGGGGTGGGAGTTCTAGCTTGTGTCCTAGTACCTTGGCCACCTTATTGGACTCACCCCATTTGATGAAGGAGTGTTCAGTGCTTATGATACACCCTGCCATGGTTCAGAAGCTGCTTTTTCTCTCTGTTAATGCAGTTGTCTCTTGCTGTGGACAACTATCAAAATTGTCGTACTTGTCTCGATTAAAGTGTTCAATATACAGTTGAGCTTCTGCTAAATGGGCACTTCCACATAGGCAGACATCTCTCATAATTAATGAGTCGTGGATCCAGCCACATTCAAACACTAAATTTTTGACTTCTCGTGAGTGGACACCTCTCCTAGGTAGACACTTTTCCTCTCACAAGGTGTTCACTTAAGGCCCATTGAGGCTGAATTCCTGATGAAAGTATCTTAATGGGTTAAAAATATTTAATATTCAATTTTTAAAAAAATTTAATATGGCTTTAATCATTTAATATTATTTGATGAGTTAAGCTGCATTCACATTAAGCCGAAACATGATTAGTGTGATCACGAATGAAACATGTTTCGCTGTGAAGAGTGTTCACATCAGGCAGTGCATTGCGCGAATCATGATTGAAACATGTTTAGTCTGATCATGATTAAAACTACCTTACGAGGTAGTTTCAATCATGATCAGACTAAACAAGAAGATTTATGCAAGAACCGTGAAGCCGCATAAATTACACACCAGGCATGAAACGTGTTTGAAACTAACACCTAATGTGAACAATGCAATAACAAGCATGTTTAGGTGAAACATGTTCCGTTGAAACATGTTTATTCTAAACATGTTTCGGGTTAAATGTGAACGCAGCTTTAGTGAAGCAGTAATAATTTCTTTATACATTTGTGATTTTAGGGACCTTCTGGACCAATTGGAAGTCAAGGCCCCCGTGGACCACGCGGAGAACCAGTAATTCACACTTTGCAATTTGTTTTTGTTAGTTAGAATTCAGGACAAAAAGCAGTTTGACATGATGCAAGCCTCCAAGTGAACTTTTTTCCTTAGTGGCCATTTGGCAACTATGTGCCAAAAGGCGTGAATGAAATGAAATTTTAGCACAAAATTTTTGCCAGGAAAAAAATTTATGAGAATAAAAAATGAAAACGAAGGTGAGAAGGATGTATGAAGTGTAACTTGGCTGATGATATTCTTTTTATTATCAAGGGTGTGAAAGGACCTTCAGGCCGGCCAGGACGACCAGGCGCAACAGGAACTGCGGTAAAATATCCTGCTACTATTACAGTACTACTAGAATCCTGATTTTTGGAATTGCTTTGAAGGGCTACACAAATTGGGTTCAAGGGGGAGTAATCAAGAAATCAGGGGTAAAACTATGGTGTACGACTGAGGGAAGGGATTTCACTTTTGGTTTTGAGTTAAAAGTAGGTTCGAAAAATTCAGTTGATGGATTCCATTGTATTTACTTCTACAACAGCAGCTAAAATGAGAAGTGTGTCTTAGGGTAGGGCTGATTTAGTTAATTTCATGGCATGAAGATTATTAATATTTTTGTAGTACATAGGTCTGTAGTCGACATTTAGTTGCCTTTTTTCTCACATAACTTGTGTGTTTATTGGTTAGACAAGAGTGAAGTCATAACAGTAAAACTTCCACTGTCTAGTTAAGTCATTAGCCTCTAAAGTGAGGATTAAAGGTATCTTTGATGTCTTTAAATGTTGCAATTGCAACAAATTTTGATGCCATTTGGATTTGACTCTGCATATCTACTGACAAATGCTTAACAGGTTAACACTGAAATTAATCAGGCTAGCTGTAACTGAATGCCAAAGACAAGATTTTAAGCAAATGAAAGATCATCGCAGTAATGTACTCAACTCAAACAGTTGAGAAAAGGAAGCCTGAAAAAATTCAGGCTTGAATGGGAATCGAACCCATGACCTCTGCGATACCAGTGCAGCGCTCTAACCAACTGAGCTATCAAGCCAACTGGGAGCTGGTCACTTGTGGGTTCGAACTCACAATTTTTTCAGGCTTGCTTTTCTCAACTGCTTAAGTTGAGTACATTACTGCAATGATCTTTCATTTGCTAAAAATGTATATCCGCAGTACAAATATATGAATTTCATATAATTATTCATTTCAAAGACAAGATTCTTCCTCAAAATGAGTTAGCAGTTTATGTCTTCAATAATTGTCGTAATTTATTTCCAACAGGGTCAGCTGGGTTCACCTGGAGAAAAGGGAAATTCAGGCGAACAAGGCCGACAGGTAAAAAGTTACATTTACAAATAAATTCATTATTAGGTCGTAAAGTCTGATCGTCCTGGTGAGAGTAGTTCTGAGAAGAACTGTTGTTGGTGACTGACGTTTCGACAACCTTCCGCTCAGGTTGTCGAAACATCAGTCACCAACAACAGTTCTTCTCAGAACTACTCTCACCCGAACGATCAGACTTTACGACCTACTGATACTCCTGGGTTCAAACCATATACTATAAATTCATTATTATTCATTACTGTTACAGCTATATCGTTACAAGTGCATTGAGTTAGCATGTTGGACTCCAGACTGAGCCTATACCATCCAGGGCTGAGTACTGGCCAGGGGCACTGTTTTGTGTTTTAGTAGGCCAGACTTAGACACAACTCTCACAGAGCAGTACCGCTCTTTACTAAGGGTACTAACAAACTGTTAAGGCAACCTGAAAAAATATTAAATGTAGCTTGGGAAGGACTAGCATCCCATCCAGGGGCAGGAACAATATTTCTAGTCAATTCATGCTGTGGAACCAGGACAGGGTTGTTTGAAAGCCGATAAACATGAAACTGGGATTCAACGGTTTGATTTCTCTTGTATAAAAGTGTTTTCATTGCTTATTAGTTTGAGATAGTTAGTCATCATCAAAACTGGAGGAAAGAAAAAATAGAGAAAATCTCACTAAAAAGTTACAAAACTGAAATCAAACTTCACGCTATCCGTGGATAAGCTTAATCATGCTTTGAACAACTCGGCCCAGGATGTTAAGCTTTGGTGGTTTGGCCTGGGCCAGAATGTTTCCTTTTGTGCTGCTTTTATTTAGCGTTTGACATTAACATGTCCCATATATAACCGTGACTTGATATTTCTTATTGTTGCTATCTAGGGATCACCAGGAAATCAGGGTACTCCTGGAAAACCTGGACAAGCCGGCCCTCCTGTAAGATGCACTAACTTTAATTTATCATGATTAGTTACACATGGTGATTTCAGCTCAACTATTGCTTTTGCTCTTGTTCAATATGAAATTGTTTAATTTGTTCTCAGGGACCCCCAGGACCTTCAGGCCCACCAGGCAGAGATGGATCGGATGGGCAGAAGGTGACGATTAATGATGATAATGATTTTTTTCCCTCTTAATTATTTTTAGTTTCTTTGTTTATTGTAGAACATTTTACGTTATCTTGTTGACCTTAATTTTTCATTCACCTCAAAAAGCTTTGCTTATTGCGGGAGGTGAATACATGTAAAATTCTAATTAACAATTAGACTACGAGCCCGAGTTTTCTATGAGCGAATAGTCAACGAGGCACAGCCAAGTTGACTATGGCTCATAGAAAACGAGGGCGAGTAGTCCAATTGTTTTAGTAGAAACTCTTAAAGGACTGCAGTCCAAAAACCTACAATCTTACGTACTTATTAGCCAAAAATGAAGAAAAATTAATCGAGCAACAAGCGCGCGATCGTTTTCTATCAGCAAATAGAAAACAGTGGGAGAACCAATCAGATTTGCGGATTTTCAATAGAACACGGCTGAGTTTCTACTTAAGTGAAATATTAAAGACTTTGTAGTGTGATTACCAAGCTGAGAGTAGAGTAGTTTTGAGAAAATATCCAAAGCCATGTTGGAAGAGGGCTGGAAGATACAAATGGAGCTTGTGCAGAAAAAACCCTTATTACACGACCGAGAGGGCAGATAACTAAAATCAGCCAATCAGAATGTTTTATTGCTAGTACAATATTTTATAAGTTTTGGACCAGCTTACAGTAATTTTCTACATCTCTTTTTCAATCAGAAAGTTTAAGGTGTTAAAGTTCTTATTAACCAAGCTTTCTTGAGACTGAAAAAAATGCAAGGTAGTTGTTCTGACAATTTTTTTTATGTTTCGGCCAGCTTAAGCTTTCATATCTCTTTTTCATTCCAAAAGTTATGTACTAATTTATTAACCAAGCTTTCGCAAACCCAAAATATAAGAAAAAAACAAACAAAACAAAGCAAAAAGCTGGGAATATAAAAAGTGTGTCATAAACAAACACAGTACACAATGTTTGTGTAAATAATTGTTGTTTGTTGTTTGTTTAGGGTGCATCTGGTGAACCAGGGAGGGCAGGAAAAGATGGTCTCCCAGGACAACCCGTAAGTGTTGTTTTCCGTCAGTTAGCTGTCACTGTTTTTAACATAATTTTCTTTCAGTGCCCAAGAAAATGGTCACAGTGTTTTTTTTTAATATAATTTTTATTGGTATTTAAGAAGAAAATACATACGAACAGTTATTTAAAGTACTCATACATTAAATACAATGCCCACTTTTTAACTAAACTTAATTACATTACATTCCAGCACATTACAAGTACAAATTTTTAACACGTACAGCACACGGTGGTCTTTAGACAGGTTATGGCATAATAATTGAAGTAAAAAGATAAAGATCAATCGTCTCCCGGAATAAGAGGAGATTTTTCCACTTCTTAAAATGATGCACTAGTTTGTCTTGTTTGCTGAAAATTTTACATTCTAGTTTTTCATAATAATTATCTCAGTTGATTGACAAAAAGTTGCAAGCTAGGGATTTAACCACCACTTACATAACAAACATTTATACACTGTGAGAATAAGGTTTATAGACAGTGTTTTTTGGAATGACTTGTTTGGAATATTCTGTTGTAGCAGATTTAGACAAAATTCTTATGTCACTATACAGACATCAAGCGCGTTAGCAGTGAACAAATACAGATCACAAGGTTCATTTTTCTCCTCTTGTTTATTCGTAGGGCACAAATGGCAAAGATGGTGAACCTGGACCAGCGGGATCTGATGGTGGACCGGTAAGAATACAGGAAAAACCTGATAAAACAAGAAATGAATACAGGAAAAACCTGATAAAACAAGAAATGAATACAGGAAAAACCTGATAAAACAAGAAATGAATACAGGAAAAACCTGATAAAACATGAAATAAATTGTTAAATCTATGAAATGTTTTTTTTAAAAAGAAACTACATTCAAATTTGAATATGCAGATGCACTATTTGCAAAAGTAGTGATAAGTCGCTTCGTCTTATTTGTAAAAACAGGAAAGAGTCAGATAAAACACAAAAAAACCTGATAATTTCCCATTTGACATAATTGTAAAATTGATCATCGTTTGATAATCTGAGAAAATTCCACGTCAATTTTTGATGTCTCAGTGCTATTGAAGCTTAATTGTTTCCATTAGTTTTCTTTTGGTTTAGTTGACACTGTTCTGTGATCTTTTACTAGGGAGAGATTGGACCATCCGGACCTGCAGGCCCAAAGGGCGACAGAGGACCAACTGTAATTATTCAATATAATCTCTATAGTAGAATTCCACTAGTATACTAATGCAAATGCGACAATATGATTGATTGAGCTTATCATATACTATTAGCCATTGGTATATGAGTTTCTGCAAGCTCAGATCAGATTGCAAGGAGATTAAGAAGAAATAATTGAAAATTGTTTAATTGAAAGTACTTTAGTGAGGATAAGGGCATGGAGTTGCTGTCTGCAGCACTCCTTCAGCCCAGCACTGAAGCCCCGTCAGGGCAGGGACATTTGTTACTCTGGACTGGGTTAAGATGGCCCCACGACATTATTCCAGCAACAATGTCCACCTTGCAGTACAGGCATAAGGCACCATCTGAGGTGGATTGTTCCGATTGCAATCAAGATTTGTTTGTCCATAAATAGAACAGGAAATTTAATTTTCGATAGCAAAATTGGGATGTTAAAAGGAATGCTACCATAAAACAGTTGTTATTAGTGCATAATCCATTGCTTCTAACCTGCATTCAAAGGAAACTGAAAATGCTTGAGCATACAGACTGTGTATGATAAATGGATTTCATGCAAAATCTCCACACAAGAAAGTCTGAAAATTGTGCAGGTGATCTAGGATAATTTTTCAACAACAATTTTAAAATTAACTTTCTCCAAAGTGGCTGCCCAGAGTTTTTCCAGCTGTATGTACAGTAGAATCCAAATTTCTTAAACCTCTAACTGAACAAGAGAAAGAAAAACTGGTTAGAGAAATTGGGAGTTCGAGAAATAAGGGGTAAAATTGCATTGTTGACTGAGGGTGGGGATACCACTTTGTTTTAGAGTAATCAGGAGGTTCAAGAAATTGACACTGTACTGATGTGTTAACAACCTTGTTCCCAGAGCCTTCGTTCCCCTTGACCAGCGGATGGGAAACGAGTGACCCTGGAAAGTTCTAATTGGAAGTCCCAAAAATACGGGCTTCTGGTTGAATTGTGCATGCCTTGCTTTAAAAACATGACTCAATGAACTTCTTAGTGTTCTACTTTGGGCCATTTTTATTGCTTTCAAAACCAATCAAAAGTATTCCTGCAACAGAACTTTTGAGATTCCCTTGGCTGGTCAAGCTTGCACAGTAAGCAAGGAAGACTCTAGGCATGAAATTGATGCGATTAAAGCATATGTGTAGATAGAACCCTAAAGAAAAGATAACAGCCACGGTCTGATATGATTGTGGTGACTGTTTTTTGTGTCCAGGGGCCAACTGGCTCAACAGGCCCAGCAGGAGCACCAGGTGCGCAAGGAACCAAGGGAGATAGTGGACCACCTGGACGCAATGGGCGCAATGGTGAACCAGGAACACCGGTGAGCATCCTCTTACAAGTTAACAAAGAATTATAACATAAGGAGAAGAGTCACGCAATCAAATTTAGTATATGTTGTAAGCAAGCACCATAATCCAATAGTGCACGCTGGTGGCGTGAGCAAATCGCTTCGCCAGAAAATTCTTTTTCTCGTGCGGGTTTTGATGTATATTTCCACCGGCAATGTTACAAAACAATTGGTTCATGCTTTTAGCTGTGCACTATTGTGTTATGGTGCACTTGGGAAGTTTGGAGAACACTCACGAAGCTATCGCCTCAAGCAACTCTTGTGCTTCTCGATAGTGCATGCTAAAGCATGAACCAATTGTTAACTGTTGCACGATCTATAAATTTATCAATTTCTCTGTGGAAGATCATTACCGGTTTGTGTTAATTCCATTTGACTTACTTTATGACTGTAACATATCTGTAGGATATCAAAGAAGACAACAACTGTTTTGCATAAAAGCAAACTTTTGGAAGTTTTCTGGTAATTTGTTTTAAGTAAACAGCCTCAAATCTTCAAAATAGAATACCCAAAGCTGTATAAATCAGACGTTACAAATTTTGGTAAAGTCATCTACATCATCAGAAGTTAACATTATCTGTATTTTGTCGTCCCTGAATCAAAATAAGAATAGCCCCAAACAATGCACCTTTTATAAGTTGGTTTGATTTTTGTTTTATAGGGACCACGTGGTAAACAAGGACCTGCTGGCGAGGATGGGAAAGCAGGAGCAGATGTAAGTCATAAAACAATAGCATTAATAATTATTCCAGTCATTCTGGACTACTCACAAATAAGTCTCGCTGTTCTGCTTTTAGGAAGCATTTTACAAAAGAAAATTGCTTGCTAAAATAAAAAATTCTCTGATAAATTGTGGTCCAACTTTCAGGAAAGCGGCTTTAATCTGTGAATATTCATAACATTATTACATGAAAATGGGTTTTCATTTATTAGCAAAGTCAAGGAGCCAATAGAATAACATTCATTGATTTGTGTAGCACATAGTCATTCTGCATGCAAGCAACGAGTCTCTCTTAAAGTGCTACTATGATCAAATTTTTGATTTTCATTTTTTTACATTTTCGTGAACAATTAGACTTTCTTACTCACCAAATTTCAATCTATAACGAACATCAGTAGTCGTTTTATTATAACATTTATTCCATAGAATTTACGGCCGCCATTAATCAACCTTGTTCCAAAGCTTGGTTGCGAATAGGGAGAAAGTGACGTCAAAGCCCATAAATACCTCACGGGTTGAAATTAGAATAACAATTAGCATAGAAAATTGCGCGAAGAACAAGTCCAAAGTTTTTGTTTCTTTTCGCGTGATTTTCAATACATATTGTTATTATAATTTCAACCCGTGAGATATTTTGGAGCCTTTGACGTCATTTTCTTCCTATTCGCAACCAAGCCTTGGAACAAGGTTGTTTAATGGCGGCCGTAAATTGTCGGAAATAAACGTTAAAATAAAACGAATTCTGATGTTCGTAATGGATTGAAAATTGGCAAGGTGAGTAAGAAAGTCTTATTGTACACGAAAATGTTAAAAAATGGAAATCGAAAATTTGATCATAGTGGCACTTTAATGCAGTTCAGACATAAAGAATGGCATTGCTTCTAAAATTCTCTTCAAACTCAACCACCTCCATTGCAATTAACTTTCTAAATACTAACTTTCTAATACTTTGATCTTAAAACACTTAATCACATTCTTTTGACATATTTAGGGTTTCAATGGAACAGATGGTACCCCAGGTATTCCCGGACGCTCTGGTCTAAAGGTGAGTGTTTCTGAGCTTATCAGTAGTTAAGACGGATTCCGCTGAAAGTTCGAGCAATGAGTGCGAAAATTAAGTACCAAAAATCTACTTATTGCACGGCAACATTTTGTACACTATTTAAAAGGTCTCATCGAAATTCATTTGTCTTAGTGACCCCGCAATTAAATTCTAAAGCATTCTCGAGAAAATTAAAGTTAAACCTCGAAAAAATGTATAAAACACGCGCCATTTTGTTTTGAACTGGCGCGAAACGTCCGTTTTAACTGAAATAAAGACAACTTCAAATCCATTTTTCTCTCGCGGGGTCAGCTTGAGTGCTAAATTTTTGGCAGGTTTTTGTAAGCTGTACTAAAACTGTTGCCATGCTAAGAGGTCTTTTTGGTAACTTTATTTTTGCCTGTATTGCTCGAAAATTGTGCGGAAACCATCTTAAAATGGTTCTGTCGTCTGCTCATACACCCACCTGTGTTTACTTTAAGGGTGAACGAGGTGTCCCAGGAGATCCAGGTTCTGCAGGCAGTGCAGGCCCAGCTGGTGCGCCAGGACCGAAGGGCGATGCTGGACCACCCGGTATCCAAGGAGAGAAGGTGACTGCAAATTGACAAGGTTCAGTAATGAGTAGTATAAATGGTGGTTAATCTACTGTAAACACAACCCAAGGGCTAGTCTGGAGGACAAAAGTGAGCTGCGTGGTATACGAGAGGGAAAGTGACTGCAAATTGATAAGGTTTGGAAATCAGTAGCATAAATGGTGGGTAGTGTTGGGCACTACTGTAGAGACAACCCAAGGGCTTGTCTGGAGGACCAAAGTGAGATGCTGGACCCCCCTGTTATACGAGAGGGAAAGTGACTGCAAATTGATAAGGTTTGGAAATCAGTAGCATAAATGGTGGGTAGTGTTGGGCACTACTGTAGAGACAACCTAAGGGCTGTTCTGGGGGACCAAAGCGAGATGCTGGACCCCCCTGGTATACGAGAGGGAAAGTGACTGCAAATTGATAAGGTTCAGTAATTAGCAGTATAAAGGCAGGAAAGAGTAAGGTGCTATGTAGATTTTGGTCATGTAGACAACCCAGGAAAATCTGGTCTGGAGTGAGTACAAGTGACTGCAGTTTTATAAGGTTCAGTGATTAGTAGTATAGAGGGAGGGAAGAGGGACGTGCTTTTCAGTGTCGAATTTTGTCATGTAGACAATCCAAGATAATCTGATCTGAAGTGACCAAGGGATATGCTGGACCACCTCAGTTTCCAAGGAGTAAAAGTGACCACAAACTGATTAGGTTTAGTAATAAGTAGTGTTTAAAGGGAAGGAATAGGGAGCTGCTACTGTAGATTTGAGCGACATAGACTAGGAGAAAATATGAAGTCAAATTGACAAGCATTAGTAATAAGTTAAGAATAGAGGGTGGGAATAGTAAGTTGCTACTGTAGATCTCGTCATATAGACAACCAAGGAAAGGCTGGTCTGAAAGGATCCATGCTTGACCCTCTATGAACCTGCTACAGACTTGGAGAATTTAAACAGAGAATGAAACATTACTCAAGCTTTGTCTTGGTTGATCATCATTGTTTGTGTGTTTAGGGACGCCGTGGGCTGGATGGTACTCCAGGAAAAACTGGGGAACAAGGAGTTCAGGTATGCTTCTGCTGTCACAAAACAGTAGCGCTTCCTTTGTACATATTTTGAATTGTGTCTGTCACTCTTTCATGGCACTTACTTGTGTCGTTACGTTGCAATTTGAGAAATGTATATTTAAATTTTGTTTGTAAGTGGAAGGTGTAAACGTAGCTATTAAAACTTAACAATAAATGCAGCTGTTATCAAAACACTTCATCTTGAGAAAGATGTTAACCAGTCATTGACAAAAGCCACTCGGAGAAAAATTTGAAAGAACCCCAACAGGAGTTAATCTGCACACCAGTCAGATGATATACCAGGGGATTTGTGGGAGCTAGGCCATAAAACTAGATTCAAATGTGACAAACTTTGCGCAAACAGTTAGGATTTTGCCCGGGCCAAACAAGGATGAGAGTTGATGAGAGCTGACTCTCACGAGAGTTGTCATCAACTCTCATCGACTATCATCAACTTGGGTCAAACGAGAGAAAACTTGTATCAGCTTGTGAAAATTTTGAGCACATTCAAACTCCATGAAGGCGCATGAGAGTTGATGAGAGTGTATGAGAGTTTCAAGCCAAACAAAAGCGAGATTTTGTACTCGTCAATTCTCATTCTCGTTTGAACTGGGCTTAAGATTGTCGATAAGTGAGAATGTGTGTCACTACGTGGTTGTTGTTGTTGTTGTTTTCATGATTTTCCGTGTTGTTGTTGTTAGGGACCTCAAGGACCCAAAGGGCAGAAGGGAGAGGTTGGACCTGCTGGTGAGAAGGGAGACAAAGGCTGGACTGGAAAGCCTGGACAACCAGGACCGCAGGGTGATCAGGTAAAATAGGAAAACGGTTGTATGTCTGGGGGGCAGGGATGGCGCAGTGGTGACAGCACTCGCCTTCCACCAATGTTGCCGTAGATTGATTTCTATCCGCAAATTAAGAATATATCTTTTTTATATAATCAAAATAATTTTTTTTTGTTTTCTCCATTTTTAAATTTACAAATTTAAATCCTGAAAAATCTAAAAAATCCTGGGTTCATCTTGGCATGTCTTCCAGTCATGTTTAAGAAAACAATTTCTTTGCTAGTCGCACATGGTAGTGTAGAAAGTCCAAAGGTGCTCATGGTTCAACACACACAGAGCAATTTTCATGTTGCAGAGACAGGAGTTACATGTCAGGACTAGGGCTTTAAGCAGACTTCCTTTTTGCCTGTCAACTGTGATTCTCACTCACCAGTACTATATTTAATGATAATGTTTTGCTGCTTTGTTTCGTTTAGGGAGACAAAGGTCCTCCTGGAACAGACGGAGTCGATGGCCCTCCAGGACTTAGGGTGAGTGCCTAGCGGCGAGGGTGCTCTGGATACAGGGGGGTGCTGATGACAGCAGACACGGGTAGGGGGGAGGGGGCATGTGAGTGCCTAGCGGCGAGGATGATCTGGATACAGGGAAGGTGCTTATGACAGCATACACAGGGAGTGGGGAGGGGAGGGGGGAGACAAGAACGCTATTGTGTTGTGACCAAGATATGAAAATTGCAAATAACCATCGTGGACTTGGGGTGAAATATTTTTTTTGAGGTTTTTCTTTGTGGTTTTTTTATTTTTTTTATTTATTGTATGAAAGGACCACAGCGAGCTGCAAAATCAACGGAAGTTAAAGTTCAATTTGTTTCGTGTACTTGTGCACCCTAACTCTGAGTCATGGTGTCTTGCTAAATTTTCCAAGCAGATCTGTTGGCGCAGCTCTTGTTGCGTCTGTCAGGTGGCTTCTGTTCCAGAAGATCACTTTCGAACAGTTATTCCAGAAAAACGTGTTCTGCTTAGACTTAAACAATTAAAAAAACATTGCATGGGCATTTATCGTTGCTGGATAATCTCATTGACCAATGAGTTATTGTGATCTTTTTTTTTTCACTCCACAGGGAGGCCCAGGTACCCCAGGAGACCCAGGCCCAGAAGGAAGAAATGGCTCAACGGTAAGACATTAACACATCCTTTAACTGGTTTTCAAAAATAAACTTAGTCAAAGCTCTCTATTACAATGCTGCGATGGTCTGTCCGACAGGGCAAAACTCTCACACTGTAGACTGAAATCATCCACCCACCTGGACTAACCACATGTGGTAGTGAGGTCCGTGAACCCTTAAGCTAATGAATTATAAGAAAGAAAACAAAGCATTGTTCCACAGTTTCCATTCAGTGACAGTGGAACTGTCTAAACGTCTTTAAAAGTCAAGGGTGGTGTTGGTTCTTTAACTTTTCACTTGCCTTCTGTCATTAACCCTATTCAGACCGGGCTTTTTGGACCTTCTCAGACCGGGGGGGGGGGGCCGGAGCCCCCCTATGTAACTCCAGAATATTTAAGCAATCGCCATGAAACTTATAGGATGTATTGTACGTCCGAAACTCTTTCTTTTGGTATACGTCACGTGGGATGGTGA
The DNA here is from genome assembly GCF_052425735.1 of Oculina patagonica. Taxonomy (NCBI): domain Eukaryota; kingdom Metazoa; phylum Cnidaria; class Anthozoa; order Scleractinia; family Oculinidae; genus Oculina; species Oculina patagonica. The sequence goes on from NC_135764.1 coordinate 1,322,684, forward strand.
CGTCACATCACGTACATCCATGATGTCAAACAGCCGCCATCTGGATCCGCCATCTTGGATTTCAAATTTTTCCAAAATGCCAGAAAACCACCCAAAATCATGCAAAGTACTCAAAATGAATAAAAATGTGCTTTAAACCCGTAAAAATGTAAAAATAATGCCATTTAAGTTGATTTTTATTAACAGAAACACGCAAAATAACAAATTTGGGAAAACATGCCTGTCAAAATGCCGTTGCCATGGTGATGTCAAGTTCCTGACACATCATCCAACCCTACCAATTTGTTGCCAGATAATTTAGGAAAACTCAGAAAGTTTGGCAGCGGGTGAAATCTTAAAAAAGTTATAAAAGTTTAAAGTCAGCGCGGGCCTCAAAAGCCCCCCCCCCCCCGGTCTGAATAGGGTTAAGACATCATAAAAGGCACAGTGGTCAAGGGGTTTGTGTGCCACACCTGAACAGTTTTTTTTAATAATGCACAACATATCTTACAAACAGTATTTACATTAATTACCGTGCATTACTTACCGTAGATTATTTACACTACTTACAATACAGTTTGCTTTGTTTATTTTTTTTAAAATGCAATTTTAAAATACTTGTTTTAAATCCAGAACGTTTGTGTTTCAGGGTGAACCTGGTAACAAGGGACCCGATGGAGATCCTGTATGTATTGCACTAGCTGTATTCAGTCATTATTGTTATGAAAAAATTACCATCAAATTAAAAGAAATCGTAAAATAATAGTTTAACAAGGTGGAAAAACACCAAAGGGTTAGTATTTAACCAAAACAGTACAACGATAGTTGAGGATGGAGAAGATTAAGATGGATTGCAGAGGACGTTCTTGACACTTAATGTGCAAAATGTGACACAGATCCTTTAACATCTTAACTCAACTTAAAAAGCTAATAGGAATAGGTTTGTAAATTATTGACAGGGTATGGTTCCTAATATGCTTTAAAACAATCCAGTTAGTATAAATGATAATATTACATTCGGTGCCCATTGCTTTTAATTTGTATTTATTGTCATTGTTTGCATAAATCTAACTTTTTTTAATTTGTTTACAGGGCGATGGAGGACCACAGGTAACCAGTCGTTTTTTTTCCTTTTCTTTTCAACCCTATTTTTATGCAATATTTATTATTTATACAGGCGTAATGTCTAAGAAAGAATTTAGAATAGTGATTAATATATTGTTTGTAATCTGTGTGGAATGGAGGAATAAAATTACAAATACAATAAGAAGATGTAATTTGGGACCTACAGGGTGTAATAATTGTTTGCCGTTGTTTTAGTTGTTGTTTTGGAGCAGAACAAGTGATCCTTTTTTAATGTTTATATTCTTACACGCTTAACTGATATTTTTACTTTTTTTCCTTCTATAGGGACCTGAAGGATTCAAAGTAAGTACTTTAATACTGTTCTTTTTCTTTCCTTTTTTTCCGTTATGAAACCCTATTAATTTTAAAATTGGACTTTTACTGAATCAGATAAATAAATGGAGCTTCGTTTAAATGCCATTTACTATACTATAACAGTTTTGCTCCCTCCTTTCAGTATGCACCCAGTCTGAAATAAAAGCCCAAGTTTAGCTGTACTTCTTTTGATGATGTGCCCCCCCCCCCCCTTCCAATACGGTCCCCTTTTCCATTTAGCTCCGCTCTAAAAAATTTCTGAGTATTAAAAGGATCTACTTGAGTTTATTGTTCACATTATCAGAGACAAGTTGTTTTTTTCTTGATGTGATGATGAGTCCATGTATGGTTAGATAAAGGATAACTGCTTTTATCGTAAACCTTGGACAGCAAGTCCATGTTCTCTCTCATCACATGACAATGTACACAAAGAATGAAGGGGAAGGTTAATGTAAAATCCTGACTCCACTAACCCTTTTGACTCCCGTGGAAAATAGCAGATTTTTGTAAAACGGTAACTATGGGCCCAAAGACAATATACCATGAAAGCATTTAAAACGAAAAAAAATCGTATTACTCATATATTTCAGGTATACCAAAAGGGAGCTTAATTTGCAGCTCTTGATGTGTGGGTTGTTGTCAGCTAATATCTTGACCTTTAAAGTGAAAGAAAAAAAAGTTGCAAAACTTGTAGGGGTGGCTAATCAGGTCACATAAGTGGGTGGGGGTGAGGGGTATGATTTTATGCTTCAAAAAGACAGATCTGTCCAAGACCATTTTGCTGTCCAAATTTCATTCAAACTGACCAAAGGTTGAGCATGTAATGGCATGTCATGCTTTATGGCCCTCTTGGGAATGAGAGAGTGATGACTGGCCGGGTTTTTTATTTTGCAGTGGTGCTAATTCATCATTGATCATTTGTTTTTCAGGGACCACCTGGACCCCCCGGACCTCCTGGACCGCCTGTAAGTTAGCGCTGTTTAGAGTTAGGTCACCCTGCTAAGGTTATGCTGCTATCCTTACAGGCCGCTTCTGTTATGTACACAATTCTCTTTGAATCTAGTGGTACCTCTACATGATTGCTAGAAAGTCACTTTTATGTACGAAATGCTATGAAGCTGGAAGGTCAAGACTGTACAAGTTTTAAACAGGTTGCAAAACTCGAATTTGATTTTACAGAAAGCAAGCTTCAGTCAGCTGTTATTATGAGCGTGTGGTCATAACGCGAGAATATGCTGGTTGTTTTAATTTGTTATACAGCAAAGAGTTTATCACCAGTTAAACATTTCATTTTCACGTTACTTTGGCAAGGACGACCAAATGTATCATGTCATGGACTTCCCTTTTTGTGTTGCAAGATTGGCGACATACAGCTGATTTAAAACCGTTAGAAAGATGAAGATATAAGAGAAAAAAAACGTCTTCTTGCAGAGACTCATGGTTGATACGTTAATCCACTAGTGAACTGAAAACCTGTTGACTTTGTTCAGTTTGTCAGTTCACATTTTTGTTTTCAAAAGTTGTGCAGTACTGCTACTTATACCTCTACTTCCACCTACTACCCTCTTATACATATTATACCTTATACCTGCTTTTTAAGCATGACAACATTTTGCTGAAAGGGCATGAATTATGAACAGACATACATTTGTCAAGTAGAAGCTTTAACACAAAATGGTAGGCTCAAGGCACTTGAAATAATACATTTTTTTTTCTTGTGTTTGTCTTCAGGGTGAGCCTGGAATGTCGGAGGTCGCTGGTGTAAGTAATAACTTGTCATGTAATCACTTTAAAAATATTGTGCCGCAATCTACTGAAATTAATGAGTATCATTTTTTAAGAGTTATTTCTTAAAAAATTTATCTTTTGATGGTGTGTCCGTGTTAAATGATGCTTATTCGTTTTATTTGTTGTAAATAATTGATCATTATTGATTGTTATTATTACTGATGTTACTGAGATTGACATGGTCCTTAGCTAACATGCTCTTTCTTTGCTTTAGTACTTGACTGTTGGAAACATTGAAAAAGGCCCAGGATTCCGATTATACTCAAGCAGTGGAAAGGTAATGCATCAACGAGTGAAAAATTCTAAACTGTTAAGCCTTGTTCATACCTTTGAGATGAGCACAAGTAAAAGCACGAGCTTAACCACAAGGATGTCCACACTTGAGATAAGCACAAGATGGCATACGCAAGCGCAGTGCTCTAGAAATTTTAATGACCACTGCATGATAGAGTCAATTCAGCACCCAAATTTTGTGCTTGTGCTTATGTCACGCCGGTACACACTCGTGAAATAAGCACAAGGAAAAAGTTTCTTTTTCTTGTGCTGAATTTCACTCCAGTTCACACACGATTTTTCTTCTGCTTATGCTTGTACTTATCGCACAAATGTTAACCAGGCTGTTTGGAATCCCATATTTTTGAATGTCGGATAAGTTCGGTTTTCATCACAGAAGTTGCCAATGGAAAAAAAATTCTTGGAAAATATCAATTTGTATTTTTTTTCAAGGGTAGAAAATTCTAAATTCTAGATCTCATGCTTTTTATGAATTTCACAAATGCAAGTATTCTAAGCCAAGTGTAAAGAATAGACAATAGACAAATGAGGGTTAAAATATTCTGACCTTCGTTTTGTTGGAATTTCTTTGTGTTAACATTTTTGTGTTATTGCCATTATTGCCACAGGAAAAGGAAAGTCGAGAAATAAAGGTAGGGACTGACCTGGCACTGTTTTACATGTTAAAGTGTAACCACCTGGAAATAGTATTTCTACCTTGTGATAAAACATAAAAAATAATAATCACAGAAGAGATTAACTAAAAATTACTGACATCAAGTTTGAAGGTGTTTTAATTTAAAGACGTTATATGCCATTAAAGTTGAATAGCAATATAATGTTTGTCTATCCCGGCCAATCCAAATAAACGCTTGGTCTATGGTGTACAGTCAACTCTCTCTAAGACGGACACCTTCGGGACCAGCCACAGCTGTCCGTCTTAGAGAGGTGTCCGCTGTGTAGAGAGTTGAGGTAACATGACACCAGTAATTCTGAGATAATAAAGTTAAATGTTTGCACAATGCAACAAACCTTTGCTAACTGCAACAAGACTAAAATAATAAATTGACCGTATTTGCCTTTTAAAACAAAAATTGAAAGCTTCTACAAACTGTAATACTGTAAGTAGAGAATGACCTCTTTAGTGTCCATATACGTAAGCAAAGAAGTAATCCGTTAAAGCGTCATTGTTTGTGGTTAGTAAGCTTGGTATACACGTATCCTTAGGGCACTGACTAACTTTGCGAAGTTTGGAAGTATTTTCACTAATAAAACATGATAAATAAACATCTCTAAAGTGTCCGTTAATGATTTCAAAGTGTCCGTTGTCCGTCTTAGAGAGGTGTCCGTCTTATAGGGAGTTTGGTTACAGTAAAATGACTGAAAAATGGCAGAGACCATCACCAGGTGTGCCTCTTATGGAGGTGTCCGTCTTAAAGAGGTGTCCGTTAAGAGAGAGTTGACTGTTCTTGTAATGGACTATGGCCTGTACTGTCCACTGTTGATCAGAACCTTAAAGGCGCGTTTACACGACAGAAAAATTTGGGTACGGACCCGTCAGAAATTGGTCCGGACCTCACCACTTTTGTAGAGAAACAGTCGAATTCTTTCAGAACAACTTAGCTAACATGGTTTGTGTTAATCTGCTGTTGCAGCCCAAGGACATACTTAGAGGTTTAGACGAGAAAGACAAAGACATCGATAATATGATCAAGCCTGATGGGACGAAGAAATTCCCTGCAAAAACGTGCTACGATCTGTTCCTTGATCACAAAACGTTCAAGAATGGTAAGTGATCCTGAATAATTAAATATCTTTAGGTAAATTACATACTAAGCCCGGCGACGCACCTGTCCCTTTCGTAAACGGTCGGTGCCATAAAGGCGCGTTTACAAGACAGAGAAAATTGGGTACGGACCCGTCAAAAAATTGGTCCGGACTGACCACTTTTGTAGAGAAACAGTCAACTTAAGCGGGGCTATAGGCGCTTTTTGACACTTTTTCTTGGGGTGGAAGGGAGTTCCTTTCTCCTGTTGAACGCTTAAAAGGCCGGTATACACGACAGAAAAAAAAATATTCGGACCCGTTAAAAAAATCGGGGTCCGGACCCGATCATTTTTTAGAGCCAAGTTTCACGGGGCCATAGGCGCTTATGGTCTGGACTAATTTATGCTGTAGTGTAAACGGGCTTTAAGTTTCTAAGCAACAAGATGGGATTCACTCACGCGTTGTTCCCACCGTGGCGTTGTAGCTCAGATGATAGAGCAAAGATCATGTAACCCGAAGGTCTTGGAGTCCCACCTGAGTCATTGAATGTTTTTCAGTGGCCAGGATTCACACAGTGTATCACTTCATTCATTTATAAGCTGCCAGCTGTTTGCTGATGTTTGGTTATTTTTCTGTGTTAGGTATGTACTGGATTGATCCTAATGGCGGAACAGTAAAGGACGCTATCTGGGTGTTCTGTGACAAGAGCAAGATGTCTTCGTGTGTATACCCCAAGAACCCACGGGTAATTCAATATAGTTACGGTTTAGCAATATTTAAGCAAGACTTTCTGTTATAAAAGCCGGGATGGTATTCCCTATATTTTACAACTTTCTTGGAGAATATATGATTTGGTATGTCAGGGAAGGAAACAAAAAGCCATTTCTGTTAGTGAACTGTACCCGTCCTGTTAGCTGATGTTCTTTGTTGATGGTTTTATTTTAGATCTCCGATCTCTCACTCAAAGAAGACTATCAGGACAAAGAAGATAAGTGGCTGAGTGAAGCATTTAAAGAAGGCGAGGAGGTGAGGTTCAAGAAAGAAGTCCGAGCAACAGTTTTCATTTTGTAAAATATTAAAAAATGAACATTACCGTGTGCACGAACTGTTCAGAAGCTTTTATTCGAATGGTCACACGCAAGGGTTTCAACCTCAGACTTGGAAGTTAAAAAAATCAAATTCGATAAATGGCAGGAACTCATTAGGAAGTGAGAATGACTAACAATGGAGAGGAATGAATTGAATAACAATATGAACAAACTTGAAAACGAGAGGTATACATTGGGATCCCCTCGTAGAATTCCTTAAAAAAAACTTTAGGAGTTCATGAAGGTTTTTTCTATCAGTTGTTCAACGGCTGTGGTTGAACGAAGCAACGCTTGAAATGCGTCACAATTTTGTTTGCAGTTGTAATTTATACCATTCATTTTGTGACAGTAACAGCGAACAGCTTAAAAGGAGCACTTAGGGATAGGGAGGGCGAATTTTTCACTGGGGTAAAACGTGTCTGAAAAATTTGGGTAACACAATCCGTTAGCTAGCATACAGTACTTCCAAAAAATTCGGACGATATTTATTCCGACATAAAAGTGTCGGAAATTTTTAGGTCCGATTTAAGTGTAGTTTAACGGTTTAGGTACGCGCGGGGGAAACCGTGATCAAGGAAGGGTTTTGAGAGGCAGAAATAATGGACAATTAGAGCCCAAAGCTGTTAGTTTGCTTTATGGAGCGATCTACAGCCTGAGACAAAGCCTGGTCTACGGCTTAGTTTTGTTTTGCGAAAAGTTTGAGGAGTAGTAAAACTAATGTTAGATTTTTGCATTCGTCTAGGTATATTAGCTACAATAGTTTGTTTTGAAAAGAAAGTTCGTTTCGTCGATTTTTGTTGTACAAGGAAAGAGTAACGTTCTCACACACTGGGAGCAATGCCAAGCCGAACTCGCAGCCTGACCTTTATTTAAGTCATAACAAAACGGAATAAAAATCATAACGTAACAACACTAGAAAAAAGCTCTGGTAACAATACTAGAAAAAATTAGGTTAAAAAAATTGACAACTGTCCGGCATTATGAAAAAATGTACGACTTACGAAAAACAAGTCCTACGACTGAAAATCGAAAAAACAATAACCCCGACAAGGGCCTCACACAATAAAGAGTAAAAATTAACCAATGACTATCTCGCTATACAACTATCAACACTGCAAAAAGGGGGCGGGTGGACGGGAGTCAGGTAATGGCGAACGGCAACAAGAAAACTGCTGTCGGACCATGTGACCTAAACCCCCCGCACACTAGCACCCAGACTCCCAGACGTGTGTGAGAAAAACTTACTTACTTATGGCCATAAGCCCTAAGTGGGCAAAGGGCCGGGTGTGAGAAAAACATTTTCCGCTTAATTCGTTCATCAGCCAGCGGAAAACAACAACACTTCTTCTTCACGACTGAGTTACCTGCTTTGTTTCAGATTGAATACGATGCTCATTACACGCAGCTTAATTTCCTGAAGACACTGAGCAACTTCGCTAATCAGAACGTCACCTATGCTTGCCGTAACTCCATGGCTTGGGAAGAAGGACAGCACTCCATCAAACTAATGGGCTCTAATGAAATGGAATATCACACCAAATCCAAGAACTCCCTCAGGCCCAAAGTCATCACTAACGGATGCATCGTAAGTAAAACACCACTCTTAAATTTCGCGATTTGGCCAAAAGAGTACGTTGAAAGGAAATAAATTTCGCGAAAATTGTAAAAATACTAGTCTGCATTAACAAGCAATCTTAGAACAACTTATTTTAATTTTCCGTAGCAATAGTTTCCAATGACACTGAACAAAAACGTATATCAAAACGAAACTGAAAACAGTTTATCATGTTCCTTTGTAACAACGCAGAGCTAGTTATGACGACTGCACCAAGATAATTTTGTAGTAAACTGACAGTTAATTTTCGCGAGAACTTTTTTTGCGAGTCTTTAGTTTCGCGGTTTTTTGAAAAACGCGAAAATAAGTGACAATAAGGTAGCTGCCTTCTCTACAGGCTTTTCCAAGGCCGATTGAGCGCGGATTTTTAACAGAGAGTTGTGAGTGGAAGGATTGGGAGCAAGCGCGAAGGGAAGGGACTGACAATATTCGCTATTACAAGATTTCGTTATATCGAGGTTCTTTTACATTTATTTTACTACCTTATCTGCCTCGTCCCCAGTCGCTCGCGATCGTTGGGAGAAATGCTAGTTAATTATTGAGGAAAGCAGGGGCGAAGGGAGACACGGGAAGGAAAGGAAAGGTTAACAAGCATTTCTCCCAAAGATCGCGAGGATGGGGCCTGTTGTACAGAGTTGTGGCATTTTTTTTTTTTTTTGTGATAGGGAATATTGTCAGTCCCTTCGTTATATCGAGGTTCCGCTTTTCCCATTAATCAACGTGTGGTAAATTCGTCTCCAAATTCTTTTGCTAATTATATGTTTACTTTTTATGATATTACAGAACAGCGACACTTCAAGTAAATGGGAAAAGACAGTTTTAGAGATCGACACAAGAGAGAAGACCAGACTACCAATCGTGGACGTGTCAGCTTATGACATCGGTGGATCAGGGCAAGACTTTAAGCTTGAAATTGGACCTGCCTGTTTCCATCACGTGTAGGCTCCCCACCCCACCCCTACTCCGGCGTAGCATTGCATTGTCACTTGTATATTGTGTTTTAATATTAAGTCGTTTGTTGGCAATGACAGTCGACTGGAAGGTTAAGATTTGACTTTAGTTAGAATTAGCAGTGAACTTCGTCAGGCCTAGTATGGCGCTGTCTTTTGGCCAATTGCAATTTTTCCTCCGAGGTTAAATAAAAGTTTGTCCAGTTTATTTGTTGTTTGGCTTTTTTGAGTTTGTTTGCCATGTCATTTTCAACATTTTGCTATATATTACTGTATGTGTTTTTACAGGAATGAATGTGCTTTATAAATAAAGGTAATAGAAGTTACAAATTTTGTGCAGTAGGGAATGTTTTCGCCAAAGAAGACAGTTCTTTATTGTGATCATATATTTTGTAATAAGAGAAAGCTACCCGTCGGGTAAACTAAAAGCTATAAAAATAAGAATGTGTATAAGACAATAAAACAGATTGGTGACTATACCAATCAACTTTGATTTAATTTTTTTTGGAATTCTATATAAGCAGCACGTGTACCTCAATTCCCTGCATTCCCTCGCAGTTATTTTCCCTACATTTTTCCGCGTCCTTTTTTTGTGACATTACATTCCTTATGAAGAGGGTTAGAGTACGGTATCAGGTCTATTGACTATGCTTTGCTGCACTTGTAGAACATACTGCGATCAGAGCAAAGAAACTGGCTTCATCCCAGAGGGTTTTTTTCTCAATGTGTAAAAAGAAGCATGCACGAAAAAGTCTGATGTATGTAATACCGTAATACTCCATTGCTTGAAGAATTAAGTCCACACAGTTTTCAAGCAGATTACATTTCAAAATCGGTACAGCGGGCAGGACGGCAATAGGCCTTATTCGTTTTCTCTGTATTGGATTGGAACTAGCTTGCAATGGAGGCTAATGCGGGTAATCTTTTTAAATGCAAATGACATGAAGCTGTTTTAATGATATATATACATTTCGCCGATAAAAGGTTAAAAATAAAACTTAAGGTAAAAGCTGTTCGATCATCATCGCTCTGATGATGATCGAACAGATCGAAAACGTTTAGCATCAATTATAACAGCTTTTACCTTAAGTTTTATTTTTAATGTTTTAATGATATTCCCCCGCATGAGCCTCCATTGCAAGCTAGTTCTAGTCCAATACCGAGAATACGAATATGGTCTATTTAACTGACCCCTTGTAACATTAATAAATAGCTCGAGAACAGGGTAGGAATTTTCGGTGTTTAACTTAGAATAGGGTTGCAAAATGCAGCTGAATATGGTAAAGTATAGGTCAAGGATCTCAGAACCCCAGCGGCAGACCCTTAGCTAAACATTTGCAGAGTACTCTGCCCACTCCGAGCGCGAGATCCCCACCGCGGAATAATAACACTGATCAATTTAGTGTTTCACTGGCAGACACAATGCGACGGACTGTTTGGAAACCAATCATTGATGATAAATGAAATTCGCTGTTCCTTTCCTAGACTTGATTAATCCAAGTCGCTTGTTTGTTTCGCGAAAAATGGAGGGCGCAGGATAATAGTCAAGAGAAAACGATTGACTTGGAGCAAGGCAAGTATAGTCCTTCCCAACTGTTGGCGGAATGGGCGGAGACTGGCGCGCGTAATCGGAAAGAAATGGAGAGCTTCTGAGGCTGGGTTCTGTCAGAACGGAGGTGCAACTAGCCTGCATGCAAGCTCGCACCTTCCCAAATGCGCTCCCCAAAACTACACAGGCTGCTGCTCGCTGCTTCGCAGACCATGTAGCAAGCGAGAAAGCGCGCGAGTCACGCGCGTGTCATTCGGACACGAGTCGCGCAACGGTAGCAACTTGCGTGTGTCAGTCGAAAGTATGGGGTGGCCACACTTTAACTTGTTTTCTCAACATCCTTCAAAGCTGTACAACACGGCTGAAATGACTTAATTTGAAGTGCTTATTCCCCATTCTAGATGCTTATTTTTTCTTTAGTTCTGATATTTTGGTTGTACACGAAGATCCCTCTCCATTCCATGAAGTTGAAAACTTGAGGGGAATGAGTACGTGTAGTTTTGTAACTAGCCTGACAAATGCATGCTTGGTCGAATGATTTTCATGATTTGTTGTGGACAAAAAAAATATTTTTGTCAAAGTTTGCCGTTTGATATTGTTTTAGTATAATTTCAGAGGCGAATATAAGAATCGCCTTCTGACGCTCCCTCTGCAAGAAGTGATTACTAAGCCATGCCACCTTTAGCATCCAGCCAAGTAAACATGGCGGGCAGCTGACGAGGACATTTCGTTCACTTGAAAGAAATCACTGCAGGTCAAGGATATTCAAAACATTGGGAATTTCAACAATTGGCTAGAAAAGCTTTAGGGCAAAATATTTTTCTATTTCGCAAAAATTATTTTGTATGGATGTTAAATTTCTGAAATTTGTGGAGTCATGCGTGTAGATTTTGAGAAAAACGCGATTGCAATGACTAGTACACAGTCCCCTTTAGGACTCGGTCTTTCTTTTAAATTATTTTTAAATTTTTTCGTTCTTTCCTGTTTCGCTTAAAAAAAGAAAAAGGGAAAAATAAAAATTTCTGAGCATTTTACAAAGGAATTAAATGTTTTTTTCATTTACCCCTTGCCCCCCCCCCCCCCCCCAACACACACACACACACACTCAAGCGTTTACTGGGGCATGTACCCACCTATATGCCAATTTTTCAAACGACAAACTGAAGGAGGAGAAACATTTACCATGACTGTCAAGCCTGAAACAGCTTACCGCTATCTATGCCAAAATTACCCAGGATTAAAATTATCTTTTAAGAACTCTCTTTGGAGAGAATTTTTAAAGAACAGCAGCTTTTAATCATTTTAATCTGTAATTTAGTTACACTTTTTACCTTTTTAATATTTTATCTTGTATTTTTATTCTTTATATTATCTCGTAGTTTATCCAAAGTTTTAATATTCATATTCTGTATTTTTATTCTTTATAATCTCTCATAACTTATCCATAGTTTTAATATTGGTATTCTAATGTATTTTTATATTTTATTGTACCTTATTATAGGAAATTAACGATACATGTAATTAACGCAAATTTCAAAAATTCGCGTTAATTTCATGTACCTTAATTTACGTCATTGTTAATTAAAATCACACTATTTTCCAGCATTGTTATTTTAAGACACCTTTATTTCCGGAAAAGTTATGTTTAACCGACATTTACTTCTCCGTCAAAGCTGCAGGAATAACAGAGGCAGTGGAAAGCACAAGGATGGGATGTGTTCCATCCCTGGATCCATTCATTTAACATTAGTCACTATTTGGTCTGTTTAAGTATCTTTGTTGTGTATGGTTTATCAGAATTATACCTCAAGTTCTGTTGTTGGACGTTTTTATTTTGTCTATAAAATAGCGCAGGTTGCAATAAAAATTACTTTGCATCAAATTACACACCACACGATAATTCGCGTTAATTAAATGCATGTTAACAAAAGTTTTCGACAATTCGCGTTAATTTTATTACGCGAACATTTTGTTCGCGTTGTTAAAATGCTTCGTTATATTCCTATAATAAGGTAACCAATGTTAGAGGGCCACCGGTTTGTTAGCATTTTTTATTCTATTTTAGTGCTACCCTCGTAAATAAAGACTTTACTTACTTACTAGTAAGACACGTTTGCAAGCAAGCACTTGGGGTTGTTGTTTTCTATAGTTATTTTTCAGTTTTTGATATTCACCTCTGATAATTTTTACTAAAACAATTATCCCACTCAGGCTCAGTAATTATTGTTGGACAATAATCACTTTGCCTTCTGCTCATAGCCACTTTGAGTAGCTGGTGTTCCTGCTTTTGTCCCTTTGGTTATAAGCCATAGTGTCTGCTCTCACTTCCCTCTTATAAGGCCCAGTTAGGGGTTTTAGGGATAAGGGGTAACTCACAAAATTATTTTAAAGATAAGGAATAAATGTTTGAATCATTATAGGAATAACAACTCAATTTTAAGGAAAATTTAACCATTTGCAGGACTCCCCAGTGTGTTACACGATAAAAGAGCATTATAACTTGATTTTTTCTGTTTGACTGTTCATTAAGAAAAAAACTTTTGCGTGGCTTGTGCGATTCCGAAACTCTATTTCAAAATTCGAGATTCCAAGACCAGCTTTACTTTTTGCGAGCACTAAATTCCAAGCAACTATTTTGCAAAGGCATTTGCAAAGGACCATTCTACACTCCTTGAATTCAATCATTCAGACAAATACAAGACAGCTTTATTGCACCTTTCAAAAGCATGCGAACTCTGAAGTTAAAACCCAACTAGCTATTGCCTTTTTTGCTGCCGTCAATCATAATTACGGTGACAGCCAATAAACCTTAAAAAAAAACAGATTGAAATCTACCGATCAGAACAAGACAGATGTTATCTATTGACCCAGTCAAAGTGATTTTTTTTCTCTGAGAGGTCCACTATGATTGACGGCAGCAAAAAGCAGAAACTGTTGGTTGAGGTTTGAATTTCAGAGTTCACATGTTTTTAAAAACTGCAATGACAGAAAAACTTGTGTTTATTTTCATTTGATTAATGAATTACTTTCATCTGTTACAATTTCTGAGTTTCCTGAATAAAGATATCAGATTTATTGGCCATAAAAATATCCTAGTAAAAATCTGATTTATAAATACCTCGATCAAAAAGACTGTACTTGCAATTAATTTCACCCACATTCACAAGATAAATGACTTAACAAAGCAAGTTTAGTCTGTGACCTCTTCAATTGGTTGCCATGCAAGAGTTGCATCTGAGGTGACTTCATGCAACCACATGAAAAATATACCAAACCCCTTTTAATTTATTATTTTTTATTTCTTCCATTTTAATTTTATTTATAACTAGTGTACTTATTATTTTTAACAACTAATGAATTTGATAAATACATAAAAGGTTAAGATGAGCAATTAAACTACTTACTGTTTCAATGAGCGCTAAACCCTGCACATTTACATTTGTAAAATATTCAAATGTAAATGTACGGCAAGCAGTCATTGAATTGTTATGTAATTTTATTGCTCACCTTTCTCTTAAAGTCTTAAATGGCATTTTATTACAGTTATAATTGTTTATGTTGGTTATCATTTGGAACCTGGTATAAGGTTTACTTTTCCTGCATGGTTACATGAGGTAATCACAGATTTAAATCTATTATGGCAACCAACTAAAGAGGTCATAGACGGAACTGGTTTTGTAGTCACAAATATCACGTAAATGTGTGTTCAAAGTAAATGATAACAAGATCTTTCCTAGATACTGTTATGCTTTCTTTTCATATCAATTCTCCTTACTATTTCTCATACATTAATTTCTTTAAAATGTTTGTTCTGCGAATTTGGCGGTACATCAGACAGTATCCTTTAGTTGATAATTGTCTTTGTTCTCAGTACTTGACTGATGGTCAGTGGTTTAATAATGTAACGAGAAACCAGTTGTTGATCACTTGATCTTCTCAGTCATGCTTTTTGGTAGAGACAGGAATCCTGGCTGGACCACAGACATAGCTACATGCATGTTCTTTCAGTCGTCGATCTCCAGGAAACAAGTCAATAAATGCTCTGCCTTCTTCTTAGTATTGTGTTGGACTGGGATCCTGTGAAACAGAGCCTGCGAAGAAACAAGAAAAAAAAAATAACTGAAGATTTGTGAGCAGATGGCTAGATGAAACTTCTCTGTGGAAATGGACTAATTTACAGATAATTGTGACTAATTGAATGGGGTAGCTTGGAAAAACATTAACTGAGAACAAAGGATAGCAACCTTTTTTGTTTATAAATGAACTAATAAGATTGAAAAATACATTTAAATGGAACATTGCAACTCTCAAGACTGGGATTTTAGTTTTCTGGCAGGTTAGTTCCTTCCAACATCAAACACAGCTACAGCAAAAATAATAACAAGAATTTTGACAAAAGGCTATAATTATTACTGACAGAACCTGATAACCTATAAAACTACCCGTATTCAATAATTTATTTACTAGAAAGTAACTTAATTTGGTTTGACACTAGCATGCGACAAGGAAAAAATTCTGACTTTCCAATGGGAGAGTCTGAAATATCTGCCCAAAGTAATGTTGCTCTGATTATTATAATGTGACATAAAAGTGTAATGTCTTCTCCAAGAACACATAATTACCCGGCCAGGGCTAAACCACAGACCCCTCAACCCAGAATCTCCAGAGGCAGCATAGCCTTGTGGTTGGGACACTGGACTTGTAATCCAGTGAATCTAGGTTCAAATCCTCCTCCCTTTCTCCCTTTCTGCTGAATTTGTGTTCAGTAGACTCAATTCTACTCCTCCACGCTTAGCCAACTGGTCAGCTTTCTGCCAGTTGGGATTATCACAGAATTTTGTTTGGTCACATCTACAAGGTCTCAAATATTGGGCGGAAACTATCTTAATTGTTAGTTAGGTCAGTGGTGAATACACGGATCCAGAGTTTCAGACTTCCGGTCCAAATTCAAAGAAAAAGTGAGCACTCATTAAGTCAGACCATTGTTAAACATCGCAAAACACAATAGCCTGACTTAATGAGTGCTCACTTTTCTTTTGAATTTAGACCGGAACTCTGAAACTCTGGATCCGTGTATGGTAAAATCAACACTTTCTGAGACAGCAGGACTAATATCTTTTCTGTCTGCCCAAACATTTTGACTCATTCTTATTTCTGTCATCCAGAAAATTCTGACTATTTTTAGGGTAATGTGCTTGTTCACATGGTGGATGTGTCACTGCAACACTTCAATAGGATGTATCTACCTACGTTTTCCATGTACATACTGTGATTTTGTTGTTTGCTACATTTCCTCTCAGTGTGAACATTGTGTAATTTTATCACCGCTAAATGACGCTTTGATGTGTTCCTACATCATGCCCCCTCGTGTGCAGCATTTAGCAACTCTCCAAGTTTATTTTTTACCTTAGCCACCGACTGCTCAGGTTTGGTTGCCAGTGAAAGATTTAGTCGCTAAATTAAGCAGGCTTTTAATCCTTCTTCTCAATTTTAGTCTCCAGGCTGGCGACTTTGGTTCCAATTTAGTTGCCAGCTCCAAAATTTTAGTCGCCATGGAGACTAAATTGGTCTTAACTTGGAGGGTTGTTTAGTACTTTAAAATATGTCTAAAGTATGTATATTTTAATAAATACCATTTTCCTAAGGTCCTCTATCTTTATACCAAAGCATCATCTCTGCTACTTAGCAAGGAACCTATTGACAACAGCAAGCTATTTGATCCTTGAATGTGTAGACTGAAAGAAATCACTGGAAAACAGAAAGAAAATGCAAACTCAGCATTAATATAGGCAAGCTTTGATATCAACATAAACAATAATGAAGATAAAATCATTCAATGGTCATAAATAATTATTACTATCCAAACTATAATAAAAACTTTACTAACCCAGAAGAATACTGGTGTATCAGTAATATTTCTTTTTCCATACTTGGCCCACGTAAGTCAACATCCAGTATCCCAGCCTGGAAGATTAAAGAAAATAGATTAACCATTTATAAATGTAACCAAGTTATTTTGCTGTAACACTTACATTCTTGAGAACACTTAATTTAAAACTTTTACTGAAAGCAATTTATACTTCAGGGCTATTGTTTCCTTCAAGACGCTAAACTTTTGTGGGGTATCTATTGTGTCCCCCCTGCCTCCACCCCCACCCCGTCCTGTTCCCCAGCTCTGCTGCCTATGGCTTACCATTTTTTCCTTAGCAACATATTGCAAGTCCATGAAATCTTTCCATCAACACTTCTTTTGCCAACTCGTCCTTTACCAAACAGGGTTAGGAAATGTGCTACAAAGGCTTTTACACTTTTCCGACAAACCTGAAAATTAATCAAATACAGTATGGACATATTAAATGATAAGGCATTTGCTTTAACCTTTAGTCTTTGGGCAAAGAGAATCAAACACAACAGTACATGCAGCCTAGAATTAGCTCAAGTTTTTGGGCACGTTTACCAGCCGGATACCAAATAGAAAACTACGGGTGTGATTGAAAAATTTAACTTGGTGTTATTTTCAAGAAAAGCGGGTCAACAAACTGTACATGTTGATGTAAAAAGAGTCTAAAACGAATATTGGACATCATAACTAACCGTCCGCCATCTTGAATATGACATAAAAATTGCTGACCATCTATTTGTACTGTCGGCTCAAGAGACTCTATCTCGTCCCCAGGGTCTTTTCTTCTTTTTTCCATGACGATCCTAGCAAGGCAGACAAAAAACACAAATTTTATACCAGGCAATCATGTTGACATTATTCTATAATAATAATAACAACTATAATAATAATAACAACTTTAACTATTCTACGTAGCCTTTCTCAACTATAACATAACAATACCTGACACATAGCACTGCAGGTGGAAATCCAAAGTCATCGAGGTGATCTGGGCAAAAACCTGAAAAATAATAAGAACAAAGAGAAAACTGACGCGCCCCAGCAAAGAGAAGGACCGAGGCAGGAAATAATATAAAAAACAGACAGTTGAATACACGATAAGTGTACTCAACTATTTGTGTTTGATATATCATTTCTGTCTCAATCTCTTCTCCTTACCAGAATGATATGTTTTTAAACAGCTGATAAACAAAGATAAACTTTAATTTGTAATATTTCGTCAGGCACGGCAAGTGACTTCTTCAGGGAATGAATTGCGCACTTCATTCCCTGAAGAAGACGTGGCACAGCCTGGCATGGCCAACATTCTCCAGAAAATGAACTGCGCAATTCATTTCCTGAAGAAGTCAGGCCATACCGGACGAAATATTGGAAATTAAAGTTTATCATCCTAACCTTATAGTCAGCCTTTGTTTATTAGCTGTTTGGACCAAGTGATCGTTTTTGTGAGATAATTTTTTCTTAACTGATGCCTATTTTCACAAGATTCAACAGTCTTCATTGGTTTGTTGCGTGCGTATGGAATGTGTGTGGAATGTGAGTGTCATTCTGTAATCGACTTAATATATGCTTGTAACGGTCGTTTAAGTCAGTTCGAATAAACTGTACTTGTTGGTTGGAGTTCTGCTCTCGAAATCGTCAAGAAGTAAGTCAGCAGTGCAAACAGGAGTGCGCACATACGAACATAGTATAAGTCCACAATTTCGACTTCCGAAAATTGTCGAAAATGACCGAAGAGTTTACGACGATTTCTGAAAGTTGACGAAGCTTTGTGATGCGAAAGACAGAAGTACAACCATGAGCGGGAATGAATGAGTGAGATTTTTGACTTCAGTATACGGGATTCCGACGGTGTTTCCGACGGAACAGTTCGAACAGTTCGAACATAATATTCTGAGATGTCTGAAGATGTTCGGAATACGATGAATGGACGCTGTTGAAGAGGTCCGAAGCTTAACTGCTCGGCTTATGAAGTGGTTGCTCGGATTATTGAGACTGATGAGAATGTGTATCAAATAGTATTGGTAAATGAACGATTTGTTCAAATTCGTAAGATTATCTATCACAGCGAGTGAGCTCAGCCGAAACAAACCGTATCCTGAAAAGCAAAAATCTTTAATATCTACCTTGAAATAGAAGAATTTATTTTTTAACCTGCTTGCAGTTCCTCCCTTTGAAAAGTGGAGATGATTTAGTTATTACAATTCATGGCAAACAACAACCGTGAACAACAGTAGCAGCAAAGTATGATAAATAACAATACAACAATAAAACTGAGAAAAAGAAATTATGAAAGGATACCAGTTTCCAGATGCAGACCTGAAAAATATCTCAAAGAAAGAAAACGAGAAAGAAACAAAGAAGAAGAAAATGCATGTACGAACACGTGAATTGACACAATTATTTAGAAGGTAAAAATCTTAACCATAATCATAACCATAGACCTACATAATCATACATAGATGATACATGAACTTACAGATTATACATTCATGACCATTTAATAAAATGATAATAACAATACACTAGTTACATTGTTTCTTGTTACATGTCATACATGGCCCCCTTAATCTTACATGTACAGATTGATACATGATAATACAAATGGTAGTTTATTATATTGCCGTGTAGCCTTACATGGTCTTATACATAGCCATACATTGTAATACGTACATGGACCTACATAACTTTACATGAACATTAATTAGATACAGTTCTAGAGTTTTTATCCTATATCAGCCCTACATGGTCTTACATAGCCATACTTTGTCAGTCAACAAAGCCCCGTGTAGCAATCATTCGTAGTCAAACTTTACCCTACATAACAGTCTGGCAGGCAGCCACGGTCTTCTTCCTGTCTAACGTGAATCATAACTAACAAGTTAGTATACTTATAATTAACAATTATTCCACAAACGCGCAAACTGTTGAATATGAGATGGCCGGCTATATTCATCTCATATCCAACAAGCACGGGTGGAATAATTGTTTAACTATTATAGGCAGTTAAAGTTATGAAAATTTAGTACCTAATGCCACAGTTTTTAATGATTATGTTGAATACAGATTATTTCTTTCTCAAATTTCTTATAGGTAAACCACTGGATGTCCATTTTATCTGTTCTTGTGACCCTCTAGGCCACACGACTGTTTCAGTGATCAGGATTTTCAGTGTATTTTAGAAATTTTAAAATGATCCTCATGCACATCAATGAGTGAATCAACTAGGAGTCACTCATGCGCTGTTCCCATCATGGCTTTGAGCTCAGATGGTAGAGCAGTGGACCTGTAACGCGAAGGTTGTGGGTTCGAATCCCACCTAACCCCTGTTTAGAATAATCTCCAGGCACCTAAATGAAGGTTGTGGGTTCGAATCCCAACTTTTCTCACCGGCATAAAAGAAAGTACAACCCTTTTTCGAAACGATCCCATCATTGTAATAAACAATCGATCTGATCTCATCTATATATGTTATTTAGCTATATATATTATTTTGTATTCTAATTTTGATACTTCAGTCCAACTGACATAAAGCCAGTTCGTTCTCTGACCAAATGGACACAGGCACACGCTCAGGTTCGTGCGTTAGCACTGGCAGGGGTTCATGTCTTCGCAAGCACTCGCATGGCAGTCACACTGGCACTGGCTCTGTGCCATGAGGTCAGACGGAAGAAATAAAATGCCGCAATATTTAATGAGGAAGCCACATCAGCCATAGCTGGTTTTCATGCGGGTCCTCTATCCAGATCAAATTGGAATTTAAAAATGTTTTTTTAGAAGGGAGGAAAACCGAAGTGCCTGGAGAAAAACCCTCGGAGTAAGACAACAGCAAACTACTGAGCCATTTATATTCATACTTTACCCAAAATAACAGTTTCGCCGACAGCCACGGTCTTCTTCCTGTCTAATGTGATTCGTAACTAACAAGTTAGTATACCCAACAATTATTCCACAAACCCGCAGACTGTTGAATATGAGATGACCGGCTATGGTAACTTCATAGCCAACAACAAGCGTGCCGAGTGGAATAATTGTTGTACTTACATGTACTTATTATAAACAATCATTTCAAAGTTATGTAATTTCTCTTTTTTTTTTTTTTTTTGTATTTATTGTTTGTGTTAAGTTTAGAATCATCCATAGGCCTATTAATGAGTAAAACAACTGGGAATTACTCACGCGCTGTTCCCATCATGGCTCTGTGGCTCAGATGGTAGAGCAGTGGACCTGTAACCCTAATGGCATGGCAGCGGGTACGAATCCCACCTGAGCAGCTATTTTTCCCCAGTGGTCAGGATTTCCCTGTTGTTTAGTATAAAGTCATCCTCAGGCATATACGGAGTGAATCAAATGGATTCACTCACGCGCTGTTCCCATCATGGCTCTGTAGCACAGATGGTAGAGCAGTAAACCTGTAACCCGAATGGTAGTTGGTTCGAATCCCACCTGAGAAACTTTTTTTTTTCTTTTAAACGAAGCATTTTCATTTATTAGAATCATCATCAGGCATATAAATGAGTGAATCGAATGGGATTCACTCACTCGCTGTTCCCATCGTGGCTTTGTAGCTCAGATGGTAGAGCAGTAGACCTGTAACCCGAATGGTCGTGGGTTAGAATCCCACCTGGATATCATGACTTAAGGCTTGCCTATCTCTTTTACTAGAAAGTACAACCCGTTCCCAAAAACTCTAGATCATTTATTTCTTTTAGATATTTGGACGCAGGAGATGTAATCCCCGCTTGAATACAGGCCGTCCTCTGGGGGTTAGAGCCGGTCGATTCTGCGGTAAGTACTACCTGCTGGTAGGAGACCCACCCTACTCAACATTCAGAACTCATGAGGGGCTCATGATCAGTCCTGATTTGACTCGTATGGTACTCATGATACCTACGTGCAATATATGAAAAATAGGGAGTGGAACCAGACAAGTACATAGTACCGAGTCCGTGCCGACTGTACCGTTCCTCGGGAGCGATGCAAGTAGACAAGCACCAAGTGGAACGCGCGAAACCCTCCACCCAGCTTGGGATTACGTAAATGTCGGGAATGATCTAGGAGTTTTATGGGAAACGAGTTGTTACCTGAGTAGCAGAAATTATCCTCGCAGTTGGACTGATGTCAGGATAAATCAGTTTTGCATCTGACGCAGGAAAGACTTGATTCTTCAGTTTAAAATGCCACGCCACTTCAACCTTTAAAGTTCTGAGGTATTAAAATCGGCATTAAAATTAGGGAATCGCAAATGAAAACTAGCTATAATTTTATTTTTTTATGACTCACCAGAAGAACACTCCACAGACATCCGTCTATCTTACCCCACATACATGTAAGTCGCCATCCATTATCCTGATATCCCAACCTGAAAGATCAAAGAAAACACAATGAGGATTGATCATTCATAAATGGATCCAAGCTGTTCTGCTGAAATAACATATTCTTAAAGACACTTATCCTTAATTTACAACTTTTACTGAAAGCAAATACCTGTCTAGTTAATGTTTCTTTGTAAAAATTAGAAATGTGTAGGGTATATGTGTTATTTTTTGGCTTTTTAGGGGTAAACAATCATGAACTATTTTAATAAAAACATTTCAGCTCGCCCCCTCTAACCCAGCTTGGGATTACGTTCATGTAGCCAGCTCCGATCTCAAGCTGAAAGATTTATTGGGTTGTTTTGGTATTGATCTAGGAATTTTTACGGAAAACCAGTTGTTACCTGAGCAGCAGAAATTATCCACGCAGTCGGATTGATGTCAGGACAACCAGTTTTTCTTGAAGTTCTGAGTTAAATAAAATAATCGGCATTAATTAGTAAGTTGCAAAGGAAAACACGCGGTTTAAGCATTTAGATAGATTGAGTACGAGTACGAGTTTTCAAACCAAATTCGAGTGCCTCCTATAATCACTCATTATACCAATCTTATCCCTAACGTTTATTTATGTGTTAGTCAGCAACAGGGAAGAGTTATAGTTTGGTTGATACAATTGTGTACTCGATCTCGTAGTCAAATCTGAAGGTCGCTATGATTAGGAAAAATACAAGACAAAGTGCACGGAACTCAGTACCACATTTACCTACTACAAAGATGGTTTTCCATGTTCTATAAGAAAATAATGCATGCTTGAGGTCTAGAAAAGCTGCCAGTGGATGCCCGAGCCGTAGGCGAGGGCATTCAGCTGCTTTTCTAGACCTCAAAAGTGCATTATTTTGTTATAGGACATAGGAAAACCATCTTCTAGTATAAAAGGATTTTTTTAAGTATCAAATAATTGCTTGATAATTGTTTGATCGATCTCTATTTGAAAGAAGATTTTTTTTCTGGCGCTTTGAATTACTGTGGGGCCCTAGTTACTATTCCAGCTTCATTCTGAGCGATTAGCTTCACCAAGTTGTTGTATAGAGACGTAAAATGTTGAGAAATAGTACTGTTCAAGTCTCCAAATAAAGTGAAATCTTCTTGGTGATTATATAACACAAGAAACTCGTAAGTTATATCAATAAGGCGGGCATTTTTCATTGCCTTTTCTGTCTAATCTGTGGCCACATTATTGAATTTGGTGACTGAACGTATCCAAAGATCTTCTGAAAAAGGAAGAGAAATTTCTATTTTCCACCAAAAAATTTTTATTGTCGGCTACCACTAAGGAATGGTACAGTTCAGTAGCTGCAACGCTGACGATTCTGAAAACCACACGAGTAAATGACACCCTTAAGGGTAGAAAGATCAGGTTTTTGCTGGCGCTTTTTCTGAGATTAGCTTTACCGGGTTGACGTTTAGTAGAGACATAAAAATGTTGAGAAATGGTCCTGTTCAAATACAATGAAATCTATTGGATGTTTATATAAGACCAAATACTTGTAAGTTACCTCCATAAGCCGGGCATTTTCCATCGCCTTTCCTGTCTTACCATTGGCCACATTCTTGAACTTTGTGACTGTATCCATAGATCTTTTGAGAAAAAGAGAAATATAAATGTCTATTGTCAATCAAAAATTGTCGGCTACCACTAAGGAATGGTACAGTTCAGTAGCTGAAATGCTTACGATTCTGAAAACCACACGAGTGACGCCCTAAAGGGTAGAAAGAGCGGTTATTTGCTGGCGTTCTGAATTACTGTAGACTATAGTTACTATTCTAGCCCAGAAATAATCTTTACCGAATTATTGTTTAGACACGTAAAAATGTTCAGAAATAGTCCTGTTCGTTAGTCTCAAATAAAATGCAACGAGATTTTCACACGCACTCTTAATATATATTGAACTCATCAGAATCTGACTTTTTTTTTTAGAATTTGATAATGATGAACCGCGATTCATCGAAACGTCATTTCTTTTCGCTGATTTTTATTCTAAAATCTATTTGTTGATTATATATTAAAGTCAAGAGGTTCTAAATTCGCCCCTTAAGTTACCTCTATAGGGCGGGCATTCAGTTTTCCATTGCCTTTCCTGTCTTGTCTGTGGCCACATACTTGAACTTGGTGGTTGTGTCCAAAGAAGCTCAAAGAGTCTCCATAGATCTTCTGACAAAAAAAAAAAAAGAGAAATGTCTATTGTCCACCAAAAACTGTCAGCTATCAATTAGGAATGGTACAGTTCAGTAGCTGAATTGCTGACAATTCTGAGAACCACACGAAGTAAATTAATTACGCCGTCAAGGAAACGTTCGCTTACCTGCCAAGCAAAGTGTCAGTTTCAGGGCAAAGAACTTGTTTGCGAAAGCGGAGTTCTTGCGATTTAAATGCAAAACTCGCTGTATTCTTTAAAAGCGGATTCGTTTACTTGAGGTTGATAAAGATCGGTAAACGTAAGCAAAGTGTATTTAACTTCGTTCAAAAGTTTCAGTTGAAGCAAGCAGTAAAAGACGGTTGCGAAGATTTGAAATATTGCAAGTGGGCTAAATGCGCATGGATGAATAAAATCGTGTCATTAATTTTGATTTATAATCAAGCGTGCAAATTTTTCACGTGCACCAAAGCATTGATAATACACTATATTGCAAAATGCCCACAATCAGATAGAGCATATTTATTAGATTCAACGTATTTACCTAATGGGCATTTCAGGTGCTGTTATGTACCGGTATTCATTTAACAACTATTTTTGGCCTAGCAGAGGCAGCTCGCTCTTTTGTATTTTTTATCCTTGAGTAATTTCATAAAAGGAAAAAAATCGAGAATGGAATAAATCGTCTAGAAAAACACTCTACTGAATTAGCGTTTCCACAAGTTGCTCGGCAACTTTTTTGCGACTTTTCGTATAACTTGAGATCATGCCCTCCCTCCGTACTTATCACTCCGAGGTTTTTTCCCCTCTCCCTTTCAAAAAAGAACGCCTGATCGCAGGTTACTTTTCATACTTCGAGCAACTTTTTGAGCAAATTCTAGACCGAAGATCTCCGAAGATTGTCCGAAGATTGTCCCCCGGTTTATGGTATATTCTATGCTGTCTTACATGATGGGATAAACTAGAATACAAAATGGCGGGCTTTCGATCGACAACATTGATGAAAGGACGCTAGCTGTAAACATGGTCAATAAGTTATGGCTGACAAAGATAACGATTGGAATGTACCAAGCAGTGATGGCGAAGAGGATAGTCCTGAGGCTGCCCAAAGTCAGGGTGAAGAAAAATGGGAGGTTCCTTTAAAAGTTTTGTTACTTTACAGCGAGATCGAGAAGAACGGCTTTATAGAACTAAAAGTTAAAGAGTGCAGAAGCGGTGAAAATCTTGATGTCCCTAAGTCTGATACGGTAAAAGAACAAGAAACTCCAAAAGAGAGCGATGCTACGGAGGCAAACGCCGATCCAGAAGCTACTACAAATGAGGAGACTTCAGCTCAAAACATCGACAAAGAAAAGTGAGTTTACGATTAAAACTAAGTTTATACTGTAGCTTTTTCAATGTTAGGTGTATAAAAATTTGACTTTGTATTTGCTTTTCACTGTTTGCCTGATCTTGTAGCTAAGGGTGCAATTGCGGATGCTGTGTTGTGCACCAAATCATCAAAAACATGAAATTATGACAGAAAGCTAATTATGTACACATGATTGACACCCATGTACATGTATAAGATATGGAATACAGTAAACACCCGCATATAAGAACAAATGGATTAAGAACACCAGGCTGAAATTTGGCCAATAAAGCCCCATTTTTAAAAGAACAAGACAAGCCTGAAAAATTAAACATGTTCTTATAAAATGGAAAAGGTGTCATAATTACATAAAAACAAGTGATTTTATTCATCATTACCTATAATGAAGGACAGCCAGTCATCTCATCTATAGGCTCAATGATACAGTAATGATTGTGATCATTAAAATCAAAGAATAGTTTTTAATTTATGCTAATTTTTCATCTAGGGGCAGTTTTGGGTAGTATTACTAATATAGAAATTTAAGAACATTTTAAGAACACTTTGAGGCTGATGTATCACTAAGCACCCATAATTAAATAAGAACCCGATCAGCCTGACCTCCGAAATCATGTGTTCTTATATGCCGGTGTTTACTGTATTTGTCTACTTTTATGGATAGAGTGACATGAACAAAACCATTGAACACCAGTATATCAAATGTGTTTGAATATGTTTCTCCTTTTTCCTTAAAAAACATAATCACAAGGTACTCCCATAATAATTTAAAGAAATGGTGGGCTTGTATTGACTATGTATTGTATATTTCTTTTACAGGACACTAGAACCATCAGCTTTTGATTACACAGAGGAATCCATTGACGAAACTTCACATATAACAAGAAAAATTCCAAAGACTGGTAAAATGAAATTGTTTCTTTTATAAATAAATTTTATACGTTAAAGAGCTGCCCTTGAGTGAGAGTGTTTTTTTTTACCAGTATATTTTACATTTTCAGGAAAAAATATTAAGCTAGGTACAGTATGTATCTTTTTAGTTTCTACACTGTATTATTTATTTTCATGAGTTGTTACACCCACTTTCAGTGTTACATGCATAGCTATCTTTCTACATCCATCTTTCGACATCATCTTTCAACATGCTGTTTGAAAAATCATGAACCAATCAAAACTGATGCATAATGGTGTTTGTTTCATGCAAACGAGCTCACAAGTTCAGAAGGTCATGCTAGTGGGCTGTGATTGACAGATTTCGATCCATCTTGTCTGTTTAGCATGGCAAAAGACAGATGTCCATAGTAAGCTGCTATGCAATAACACTGAAAGCGGGTGTAAGCATATCGCATGTGGTATATCAAATGACATATTGTCAGCTAAATTTAAATTTTAAAAGTTTAAATGAAGAGTGTGTAGACTGAGAAAATTTAGTGACAAATAACTTTAAGGAATGAAGAAATTGTTCAACATGACACAAGCGTGGGACAAAGAAAAAATCTGAGTCCCCGACGGGAATCGAACCCATGGCCTCCCAGATACCGGTTGGGCGCTCTAACCAACTGAGCTACGAGAGACTCGTTGTGAGCTGGGCCATTTTACTAGGTTCATATGTGACACGCGTCCTGCATACTGCTAGGATCAGCAATGTCGAAATCATCAAATGTGTAGTAAATAATAAAGATGGTAAATTTCAAGCTCGGTGATCAATAATGAAGAAATTGTTCAACATGACACGAGCGTGGGACAAAGAAGAAATCTGAGTCCCCGACGGGAATCAAACCCATGGCCTCCCAGATACCGGTTGGGCGCTCTAACCAACTGAGCTACGAGAGACTCATTGTGAGCTGGGCCATTTACTAGGTTGATATGTGACACGCGTCCTGCATACTGCTAGGAACAGCAATGTTGAAATCATCAAATGTGTAGTAAATAATAAAGATGGTAAATTTCAAGCTCGGTGATAAATAATGAAGAAATTGTTCAACATGACACGAGTGTGGGACAAAGAAGCTATTTAAGGAAATAGCTTCTTTGTGGAAATAATGTTGATTAAAAATCAAACATCCACAATATTCTAAGACAAACTACATGTATGTTGTGACCCATTTAAAGTTTCCTTGAATTTGAAAGTAAATTTGTACATCAGAAAATTAATATACAAGTAAAATGCCTCAATTATTAATAATAGCATTAACACGTTAAGACACACAGCAGACTGCAGAGGAATGTCTTTAACGGTATTCATGTTTTTTTTTATCTGGCAGAACGGTTTCAAAGAAAAAGAGTAGGAACATTAGAGAATGTAATTTCTGACTTGAAAAGGTTCAGAGACATGGACCATAAGGAAGCCACAGACACTGATGTTAAAGCTACCAGTAACCCAGTGAACACAGACGCTGCAACAAAGGAGGAATCAACAGCAGTCTAAAATAATCAGAGAACTTGTAAATAAAACAATGTACCATAACAAGACCCTTGAGTGCTGTGCAAGAAGTTAAAAAAGTGTAAATACTGGGGTGGGGTGTACAGGAAAGTACCCAGCTCCCACTGACTGAGTCTGACTGCAAGCTTGAGGTTTCTACAGCTGCTGGTGGCATATGACAGCCAACTATCAAAGTAAAGTGAATGTAAACGGAGATTGTTTAAGGTGGATGGTATCAGTTTTTCTTGCCAAAAGTTTCCATGTGGAAAAAAGGGGGGTCACCAGTCTTATTTTTAAGTTATAAGTGCCAGAAGCTGAAAAGTAAGTCTAAATAATCATTAAGTTTTTGTCGCTTTGACAACTACTGATGATGAAATAACTGTTATTTTTGGTCAAGTACAAAATGAGCAATTTAAACATACAAGCATTTTGTTATGACCTTGACTTGTTTTTTTGCTCTTTTTTCAAAGTTTACGCAGTCCATATCCTGAAAAATGGTACCATCAGCCTTCAGCATAGCCTAGTAGAAATGATCTGACTAGTAAACATGGAGTATCATAAAAACTGATTGATGGTGGTTTTGTAAATACTTCCTGGCAGTAAATGCATGATAATAAAACACAATTTATGGCTGACTTAATCAGATTGCAAGTTTGCCAACAGTCAGCCACAACCAAGTACCCATGGTCTTCTCAACATAATTTTTTCAAAACCCAACTGCCATCCTGAAAGCGGAGAAGGCCCTATGCTTAATAAGCAAATCATTTCACGTGAAAGTATCAACTCATTAGAATGTGTATCTAACACAGCAATAGCTGTGTAGCAATCATTTCTGGGAGTACTATAGGGCTGAATCAACGACCAAGTAAACAGTAAAAGACTTTGTCCTGGATAAATTAGGTTAAAACTTTCACACGCAGTTAGTATTATGAAAATGAATTGTGTTTTTTAAAAACGGTTTTTGACTTTTCGTGGGTTGCATTCCTGTCTAGGCACTGACACAGCAAAGTGTAAAGGTGGCTTGAGTTAGAATTTGTAATTTTAATTAATTGTAATTCTTTAACAAGTTGTAAACTGGTAAAAGCAAATATTTTCTTGAAACATTGAACTAGGCAAGTATAATTAGATAATAATAATATAATAAATACTGTAATGCAAAATGCAGTGATTCAAGGCTGGTATGTGCAATTTAGTTAGATTAAAATTTAATTTCTTTTTTTGTAACTAAGCCCAAAACATACTTTTAAGGTTGTGTTAGGTTTGGATGTAATTGTGTTTTGTGTCTCTTTAGGAACAAAAGCTCTCCTCTCAAGAACTTCAAATTATTAGTGAGGTCTTCTTTCTCTTTTATAACTCTACGTCAGCGTTCTTAAGTCATAAGAGGCTTTGTTGTTATATAGTCTAAACAGAGGTAATAAAAAACGTTCTAACCGACATCCTGTGTGAACTTGTCAAATAATTAGTGTTCTCCATAATACCTAGAGGTTCTTGGCAAAGTGTAAGCCTTAATAGCACTCTGGTTAGCCTAAAGTTAGCTTGGGTAGCTTGTGGTTGGCCTTGGTATCGGGAGTAGGGATATCTGGCTTGCACGGCTCGCCTACTGGTTTTCATGGCTCGCTTGAAGGTTTGCTTAACCAGCACTCCAGTTAGCCTGAGGATGACAAGCTTTAGTTTGTTGGTATATATTTATGTTGATTTTAAATCTTTTGGAGTAATGAACCCACGTCTGAACAACAATATATATAACACAATACAGTATTCTGCGCTTTTTATTAACAAAATATGTCAATACACTGCTATACAATTATTAAGCCTTCCAAAATTTTAGTTTTACAAGTTGATAGCTAGACACTGAACTATATAAAATCAATTATCAATTTTTTTTAATGCATTGTTGCCAAACTGACTTGTTTGCTGTTTTTTAAAATACACTTTGATAAGAGTGTTACAAACAGTATATATTACTAAATTTAAAATTGACATTACAGTTGTATTAAATAAATAATTTGTTTTGTTTGTAACTCAAATCAACTTTGACGTCATTGGCTCATCAAAACTGTACTTGAAGCACTATGTCTTAAAAATACATAAAGACCAGGTAAAAACTGATTACCCCTGCAACTTTTGTAGCTCAATTAACATACATCTTGATTATAAAACTGAACAGTGTATGCAGTATCACTAGCAACCAAATTAACCACCCATTCCCTTTCATGTACAGTGGAACCTTCACTGACAGACCCCTCCCTTAAGTTGACACAGTCGTGGAGAAAAAAAATCATTTTTATCCTTCCATAACTGGATACCTTTCCTGCCTACTTTTTCTGGTCCAAATGGTGTCTGCTTATGGAAAGATCAACTATATACACCTGATTAAAGAAACATTGACCCATGAAAGCATGAAAATCATAAACGATGCGACCCAAATGTTTACTGGGAAATCAGAAAAAAGTAATCATCGTCTGTGACAGAATGAACATTATAATAAGACAGGTTGCATAAAACATGCTCTTAAAGCTCTCAAAGAAAGAAAATATCTACTAAGCTTACCATTGCTGTCTACCAAGAATCCCTTTTGATCCTATCATTTAAAGTTTATGCTTCTCACAGGGTCAACTTTTCTTTAATTTAGTGTACATTTAAAGTTGCAACAAAGCATCAAAACAATTTCAATTTCTATCATTTTTGTTGAGAGCTTGGTTTTTCATCAAGGCTTTTTTCTTGAGCTAATCTTCTAGTTAATGAATTTTTACCTGTTATCAACCAAAGAGATGGTCAGATAATAAACCCTTTGAATGATGCTTAGGAACAATCCACTGAGTAACCTTTGACTACTATTAGTTTTCTTTAAGTCTTAGAATGCAATTTTTCTGGAGTATGGTATGATGCAACTGGAAAAAGCTAAAATAATTACGTCTTAAAAATATTTTTTTCATCTCATTGTTAATTTTCATTATTTCTATGATATTTGTTACTCTTATGTTAAATCATCTAGTGTTATCTACAGCTTTCAATAATGTTCTTAATTAAAAATTTTCTTCAGGTAAAAAAGTTTTCTTTTCATTCCCATAAGGAGTATTTTACTGCCAATACACTGTAAGCATCAAACCACAGCATGACACTTCCCTGATCCACTGTCTGTATGCAACTTCTTCTGTCCATATTTTAGCATCTGAGAATAATGACACAAATATAAATTATCGGTATGACATATTGAGCACCAATTTGAGCAATAAATTTTATTTCTGTTTAATTGCATAATTTTGTCTATAAAAATTCTGTTTATAATAACATGAAAGTACATGTATTTTTGTATTTTGGACTATATGCCATGAAAATTTAAAATTGCAGTATTTAGTTTAAACAAGAGGCTCCGGCAGAGGCCTTATCAATAACCATTAATATAAGATTATTAGTTTCTTTAGGCCTCCTTGACACTAAAAATACAAAACATAATTTAAAAAAACTTTATTGGTTAGTGTGAAACATTTCCGTAACATTTGTGTTCTTCAACTAATAATAATAATTGGATAATTTATGAAAAAGGTTATCACCCTTTTTTTCTCTATAAATGTTTTGATTAGTTAATTTTGCTCCAAGTACATGAAGTTGCACTGTAAAAAACAAACAATAAAACATATAAAAATTATAAACCACAAATACAATTTACCTGCTTTCCTTTTCTTTCAGCTGTTACATTATACTAATGGAGGACTAAATCACCTGGAAACCCCTAAAAACCAAGTAAACCCAAATTAAGAGAGCTTACAATAGGCATAACTTTATATACATGCATCTCTTTCCATTTCTGTTGACCTTGTTTCTGGAGAAAGGAGATCCCGATTGCATAACATTATTTTAATACACATAAAATAACATTAAAATGATATTCAACTCGTGCATAGTTGTGTCCAAACTGTGAAAAATGGTAGCTCGTTTTCCAAGATTGTCTGAGAGAGATAACAAATTTCTACTTAACCAAAAACAAACTCAATGATCAAATGAGAAAACAATAGTATTGAACATGGTTATTGTAAAATATTGTGATTTGTCAGTAACTCTCCCGCAGATCAATCATTGATCTGCTTGCCACTGACAAATCACAATACTTTGCTCAAGCTTGTCCAATAATAACTGTTAAATAGAGTCATACAAACTGAAGCTCAATAACATGAGAATAAATATGTACTCAATCTATGTTTTCCATTGCCTATATACAGATAAATTATTTAAAAACAGACAAACTGCAATACATAGCGTGACTGTTGGTTTTCATCCTATGTTAATTGATTATAATTAATTAATTATTATTGCTTGAAAAACTAACCTGTATGTTATTTTGATTAATCTCTTTATTGCCATTTAAAAAGGCATCCTTAGAAGCAAGTGGATCAAATGCATGATCAGAAAATGGATCTGCACCATTGATGCCACTGGAGAATGGGTTTTTACTGAATGCTGTGCTGCTGCCGAGCTGTAACAAATCTAATGGGAAAAAAAAATGCCAGGGATGTAAATAAGGCAGAAAAAAATAACCTGATAAATTTTGCATTAACTGAAAAACTCGGAAAAAAAATTCCGAGTACCAGATGGGATTTGAACCCACGACCCTCCGTGTTCTAGGACGGATGCTCTACCACTGAGCTACTGGGACTCTGTGGCGAGCAAGGGTGAAATGTGGGTCTTGACTAGAACCGCATCACGCAGTCACATAGTCAAATCAGTACAAGTACACATACATAGGACTCATAACTGCATCGCGCAGTCACATTAAAGCATACTTGAGATGCAACCATCCCGCCGCCCAAGTGAGTCTTTATGTAGAAATATAGCATGATAAATTTTGCATTAACTGAAAAACTCGGAAAAAAATTCCGAGTACCAGATGGGATTTGAACCCACGACCCTCCGTGTTCTAGGACGGATGCTCTACCACTGAGCTACTGGGACTCTGTGGCGAGCAAGGGTGAAATGTGGGTCTTGACTAGAACCGCATCACGCAGTCACATAGTCAAATCAGTACAAGTACACATACATAGGAATACATAAAATATACATTTTTTTTTTCCGAGTTTTTCAGTTAATGCAAAATTTATCATGCTATATTTCTACATAAAGAAAAAAATAACCACCTGAAGACTTGATTTTTTTGGCTTAAAGTCTCTGGTTAGATCTTGACCCAAATTTTCTGCCTGTGATCAAGAAAATTTCACCTGTTGGAAATCTTAGCTACATCCCTGAATGCCAGTTAGGAAAAAGCCATGTTAACTTCTCCATGTTTTACCATTTTAGTCACATCGCTCAAACTACAAAATTGATTACAGAAGTCAGACTTACGACCTACATTAAAAGAGCAGTGTCGCAGCTCTCATAAGCTTGTAATTTTAATGTTCCTCTAGTGTAGCAGTTGCTTATGTTTTGGGGGCTAAGGAACATAATGTTCCTGTTGTTTGTTCTATTGTCCTTTCAAAGGGCAGCAAGCCGTTCATGTGAGGCGTTTATATCAGAGCTGTTACACATCCCCATTATTCCACCTTCTTTCTGCAATTACCAGGGGGACACAAGTGATGGGCATTAATGTCATACTTTTTTGGGGTTAATATTAACAGTAAGGTTTCACTTGGTTTGTCACTGTTAATTACGTGGGTTATTCTGGTACCTTTTAGGATACATTTGTATGAAGCTTAAAAAACAACTAGCCAGAAAGAATTGGTACCTTTTCTCCAACAATTGCCACCTTTACCTGTATTGGGTTATTCCAGAAAAAATCCACACACCCCCCCCCCCGACGGATGGGGTCGCTTTTTAACCCCCCTCTCACCTGGATTTCCTGAAGCACAAGACCCCCCTCCTGTCTGGATTTCCAAGACCAAAGACCCCCCCTCCCGCCTGGATTTCCAGAAAAAAAATATTATGCTTAAATTTAATTAAATTTTAATAGAAAATATGCACAATCAGGTCTAGAAGATGTTCTTGTTTAATTTCTAAAGCATCAGCTAATATTAAGCTAAGAATTCTATCGCATGAATCTAAAAGAAGGAAGGAGCAAAAATACGAAAAAGTGAACGAGTGTTTACCTTCTTAGCTCATTAAAATCAGTTGCCCTTTATTCTACTCTGCGCTAGATATGGTCCTAAAGTAATACGATTACCTTATTGTTACTTATTTTCGCGGGTACTTAATTTCGCGAAAATGGAACAGGAATATTTCGCGAGACTTAATTTTCACGATTTGGCCAAAAATACCTAATTAGCATAAAAAATACAATAGAAATCGTTTAGAATTAATTTTCGCGGGTCTTTAATTTCGCGATGTTTTGAAAATCGCAAAAAATCGCAAAAATTAAGTCCCGCGAAAATAAGTAACAATAAGGTAGTAAAAAATATGATAAAAGAGTCAAATAGTCATTCCTCTTCGCCTGCTTTTCGAGACATAAGGTCAGTCCCGTCCACTGAAGATCGAGAACTTCTAAAATCTTCTTTAAAAGTCTAAACTTCTTTATCGTCCAAATTCTTCTATAACTTAGCACTGGATAACTTCATTCACATATCCTACCTTCAAGAGCCAGAAGTTCTAATCTGCAGTGAAAGGAAAGTTGAAACTCGCGTTGTGAACCGCTTTCTTAGTTATTATGCCCGCCATACTGCCCATAGTTACAAAAAGTCTTTTTGGCTTTCGTCAGTAAATCGGGAAGGCAAAATTTATGCAGAGGTGAATGTAGCCAAGACAAAAGCACTTGAAACAGCTCCCAATCACGAAATGAATTCAACTAATTATTTTTAAAGTGGCTTAAGATGACTTTCAGATTCGTCCATTGCGTTGTGTCAAAAGTCCGCTGTGAACAACATTAGTCACCAGGCTTTTGCAGAGTAGAAATGTGTCAGGCGTTTCACGATCTTCGTTGCAACAACGTCGTGAGATCTTGTGAGGGGTTCTCTTTAATTTTGTATCTTGTTTTAACGTTTTCTGCTATAAAAAGACCTGTTAAGGAACTTAGATTATCATTTATGTCAGGTGAGAAATATATGAACAAAAATATAATCTACTTTTTCAGGATCTGAGGGCGCTGAAGTGTCACTGAACTAAACGTCCGAAGCGCTTGAATTATCGGTTGAAATGACCCCTGCAGAAGACTGTTTGAAGTTCAACCCCCCCCTCCCGCCTGGATTTACAGAGCCTTTTACCCCTCCTCCAGCGAGAATTTCCAGAATCCCATCCCTCGGGGGTGTGTGGATTTTTTCTGGAACAACCCATTTTTATATGGAAACCCTCTCAACCCCCAACCCCACCCCTCTAGGTGTGGGGTTGGGGGTTCATCAACCATTTTCTTACCATCAGATGGAGCTGGCTGAGGGGTTGTTGTTAATGGTGCCACTGTTGTTGTTGGTGATGGTGATGTCACTGCAGAGCCATTTCCAGGGTTTATTTTCAAGCGATTGGCTGCTTTTACGCTTTGTTTTGTTGGCGGAGGGGGGAAGCAACCCCATGGCTGGTGGCCTGGGTGCTGGTGCAGCCATGGGTGGTGGTGAAGCCATAGGTTGCGGAGAAAATTCATTGAAGTCAGGTGACGTGGGAACAGTTGTCTGAGGCTGTGGTGGAATCTCTGCGAAAGGATCAAAGATCATCTCCTGACCAGCCATCTCTTGAGGGAAAGCCTCTTGCGGTGAAGGAGCTGTCTCTTGAAGGAAGGCTTCTTGTGATGGAGGAACTGGATTTGCAGCAACGCCACCAAAACCTCCCAACAGATCAAACTCGTCAAAGTCAGATTGGCTTCGGCTGCCCTAAAAAAGGTGATAAGTTTAATTATGTACATGAAAGCAACATTAATGCCTAATGAAGACTAGTAGTTTGCAGTCAAAATGTCACATACATAAGGTAAGGTAAGGGGTAAGGAAATCTTTATTTCCACACGGTTCAGCTTTTTTAAAACACTACATACAATCATACTTACCTATCACAAGTGACTACATCATAAGAAATAAGCTGTTGATCATACTTAGGGGTCATGAATGGTCCATTAAAATTTTGTTGTGCTCACAAAATTAGGCTTCTGCTCGGAATGCTTGCAACATTTTAGTGGGTGCTCTTTTGCTCATGGTCGAATATTTTTAAAAGTGCTCGCTTGCTTGATTTTAGTGTAGGAAGCCTTTTGAAAAAATAACATTGCTTGCAAGGCTAACTCTTGTCAATGCTCGTGCTCGCAAAGAAAAACATTTGCTCGTGGTCGAATATTTTTACAAGTGCTTGCATGCTCGCTTTTAGTAGAGACCTGTAGCTTTTTATAAGTGCTCGTTGCCTGCAAGGCTAACTCTTGTCAATGCTCGTGCTCGCAAAGAAAAACGCTGTGCTCGCATGCTCGCAAAGACCATTTGATACTCCTCATACTTTGTTTACCTCGTTACTGCCATTACTGGACGGAGGTCCCTGTTTTGCAGCTACTTCAAGTTGAGCAATCTTTTGTTTTAATGCCTCCTTCTCTTCTTCGGCTGTTTTGATTTTTTCTTCCATCTCAGTTAGCTTTTTCTGTGAATGTTGATTAACAGCCTTCTTTTCCAGAAAACGCCGATAGGCCAGATCAAATGCCTGCCCCACTGTCAGTGTAAGTTCTTCTGCCTTTTAATTTAAAAATAACAGAAAAGAAAAAATCAGTGATCTTGAATTGACCTTATTTCTAAGTAGACAAAATAAATCAGTCAAAGCAAATAAAAAATATTATTTGGGTGCGTGAGAATATTTTTCTTATGGCCTGTAAAATTCTAAGAATTTCTTGTTCTTCCTTGTATTTGTATGTTACATGTGTGAACATGTACATGTAAAAACTTTAAAACAATTAAAATGTATACTGTGAATGATATGAGCAGATTGAGCAAGTAGGAGGACTGGATAGGAAAATATTTGGATCTTAATACATGCAAAATGACCAAGAACCAAATCTTTTCATATCTGGTCCAATGTAACTCAGTCAATAAGCATTTTACCATACAAACTGTATTGAGCTTGTTTTTGTTGTCAAGTCATGTGAAATTGCAACAGTGAGTGTTCTGAATTGAATGGTTCTAAATGAATACTGTTGATGTGTGTGGTGGTGTGAGAAAATGAAATAAATATTATATATATTTTTCGATTTTGAAGACACAACTAGAATGAGTCCCCAGCTAGCCCTGTTTACAGTGATATGAACAGCAATGTGATCTCACCATTTTCTCACATTCAAACACGTAGCAGTTATGATGTTGTGCCCCAGAGTCCTTGGCAATGAAAGCAAACACCTTCTTGTCGCGTTTGTCATCAGCACAGTAGGATATGCGATGTAGGGGATATGTGTACATTTCCTCCTAATGAAGTATAAAAATGGAGATAAAAATTAACTAAGTAATATAACTTAAATTGGAATGTTTTTTTTCAATCTACATGCAAACAACTACATGTATATGACTGTTGAAATTTCAAATATGACTGACTGACTAGTGCGTCCTATTTTAGAATATGCCGCCCCTGTCTTGCAGAACATTCCTGACTTTTTAGATAAGAATATTGAGAGAGTCCAGAAGAGAGCCATGTTTATTATCTGCCCTTCCCTCGACTATAAGGAGGCATTACGGCTGCTCGGCCTCACTTCATTGAGAGAACGGCGCCAACATCTTTGCTGGCAGTATGTCTGTAAACTTCAGGATGTAAATAGCCCTCTTCATTTTCTTTTGCCTCGATGTGAGGAGATTGTACATAACTACAAATTTAAGATCCGGCACAAGTCGTAGCACCATCAAGTCTTGCAGAAAGAAGCGTTCTCAGGACTTCGTCACTTCTCGCTATTAATCTTGAACTAGCTTGTTTATAATAGAACCTTATATTGTATATATATTTATACTGTATATGTATATATATTTATATTGTGTATATATAATTATATATTGTAATTAATAGTTTACTTTTTTTTACCTTGTATTTTACTCTGGAATTCAGTTTTTTACTGCAATGAGTTTTATTAAACATTACATTACTACATTTGCAACTGACTGACTGACTGACTGGCGGCTGACTGATGGACTGACTGACTGACTACATTAATTTTGTAGCTGACCGACCGACCCACTGACTGACTGACTTACCAACTGACCGACCAACACGCAGCTGACTGACTGAATAAATGAGACTGACTGTCTGATAGATTGCCTGACTGTTTACAAGTCGTTTCAGAAAGACAGACATCTACAGA